>NW_027015805.1:262031-274825 GCF_036934945.1 Oncorhynchus masou masou
GGAAAGCTGTCGTTGGTACTGTCTCTCTGAGGGGTCCTGGAAAGCTGTCGTTGGTACTGTCTCTCTGAGGGGTCCTGGAAAGCTGTCGTTGGTACTGTCTCACTGAGGGGTCCTGGAAAGCTGTCGTTGGTACTGTCTCTCTGAGGGGTCCTGGAAAGCTGTCGTTGGTACTGTCTCACTGAGGGGTCCTGGAAAGCTGTCGTTGGTACTGTCTCTATGAGGGTCCTGGAAAGCTGTCGTTGGTACTGTCTCTATGAGGGGTCCTGGAAAGCTGTCGTTGGTACTGTCTCTCTGAGGGGTCCTGGAAAGCTGTCGTTGGTACTGTCTCACTGAGGGGTCCTGGAAAGCTGTCGTTGGTACTGTCTCACTGAGGGGTCCTGGAAAGCTGTCGTTGGTACTGTCTCACTGAGGGGTCCTGGAAAGCTGTCGTTGGTACTGTCTCACTGAGGGGTCCTGGAAAGCTGTCGTTGGTACTGTCTCTATGAGGGGTCCTGGAAAGCTGTCGTTGGTACTGTCTCACTGAGGGGTCCTGGAAAGCTGTCGTTGGTACTGTCTCTATGAGGGGTCCTGGAAAGCTGTCGTTGGTACTGTCTCACTGAGGGGTCCTGGAAAGCTGTCGTTGGTACTGTCTCTATGAGGGGTCCTGGAAAGCTGTCGTTGGTACTGTCTCTATGAGGGGTCCTGGAAAGCTGTCGTTGGTACTGTCTCTATGAGGGGTCCTGGAAAGCTGTCGTTGGTACTGTCTCTCTGAGGGGTCCTGGAAAGCTGTCGTTGGTACTGTCTCCATGAGGGGTCCTGGAAAGCTGTCGTTGGTACTGTCTCACTGAGGGGTCCTGGAAAGCTGTCGTTGGTACTGTCTCTATGAGGGGTCCTGGAAAGCTGTCGTTGGTACTGTCTCTCTGAGGGTCCTGGAAAGCTGTCGTTGGTACTGTCTCTATGAGGGTCCTGGAAAGCTGTCGTTGGTACTGTCTCTATGAGGGGTCCTGGAAAGCTGTCGTTGGTACTGTCTCTATGAGGGGTCCTGGAAAGCTGTCGTTGGTACTGTCTCTATGGGGTCCTGGAAAGCTGTCGTTGGTACTGTCTCACTGAGGGGTCCTGGAAAGCTGTCGTTGGTACTGTCTCTATGAGGGTCCTGGAAAGCTGTCCTGGAAAGCTGTCGTTGGTACTGTCTCTATGAGGGGTCCTGGAAAGCTGTCGTTGGTACTGTCTCTATGAGGGTCCTGGAAAGCTGTCGTTGGTACTGTCTCTATGAGGGGTCCTGGAAAGCTGTCGTTGGTACTGTCTCTATGAGGGGTCCTGGAAAGCTGTCGTTGGTACTGTCTCTATGAGGGGTCCTGGAAAGCTGTCGTTGGTACTGTCTCACTGAGGGGTCCTGGAAAGCTGTCGTTGGTACTGTCTCTATGAGGGGTCCTGGAAAGCTGCCGTTGGTACTGTCTCTATGAGGGGTCCGGGAAAGCTGTCGTTGGTACTGTCTCACTGACACATGCTTGCTTGGTCAAAGCGTTATAAGCATTGACACTATTCCTCAAGCTACATATGTATTCTTGTATTTACTTCTGTATATATATTATTTCTCTCCTTATAATACTGAATGTCTGTGGTTGCCGGACTTACTGGTTTTTAACATTGAGTTATATAGTCACCTCATTCAGCCTGGCCTAGGCAATACGATGACCAAATATAACTGGCCAGTGCCAAGTTCAATTTAGATTTACAGGCTTTTAACAAGGAAATGAAAAACACGCAATCCTGAGAGAGAATCGCAAAATAGCAAGGTGTTAGCCAAAATGACATCAGCTTTGAAAAGAGGAGTGGAGGGAGAGAAGGGCTCTGCGTGGAATCAGTGTATTTTCAAGGACTGCTTAGCGTGTATGCGTTTGTTTGTGATAGAGAGAGAGAGACAGAAAGAGAAAGAGAGAAAGAAAGAGAGAGAGAAAGGGAGAAAGAGAAAGAGAGAGAGAGAGAGAGAGAGAGAGAGAGAGAGTGAGAAAAAGAGAGACAGAAAGAGAGAGAGAGAGAGAGAGAAGGGAGAAAGAAAGAGAGAGAGACAGAGAGAGAGAGAGAGAGAGAGAGAGAGAGAGAGAGAGAGAGAGAGAGAGAGAGGTCCTGGAAAGAGTGTTTCTGTTCGTAAGAAACAGAAAGTGTATTATTGTGTGTTTATAAAGTGTATTATTGTGTGTTTATAAAGTGTATTATTGTGTGTTTATAAAGTGTATTATTGTGTGTTTATAAAGTGTATTATTGTGTGTTCATAAAGTGTATTATTGTGTGTTTATAAAGTGTATTATTGTGTGTTTATAAAGTGTATTATTGTGTGTTTATAAAGTGTATTATTGTGTGTTTATAAAGTGTATTATTGTGTGTTTATAAAGTTTATTATTGTGTGTTTATAAAGTGTATTATTGTGTGTTTATAAAGTGTATTATTGTGTGTTTATAAAGAGTATTATTGTGTGTTTATAAAGTGTATTATTGTGTGTTTATAAAGTGTATTATTGTGTGTTTATAAAGTGTATTATTGTGTGTTTATAAAGTGTATTATTGTGTGTTTATAAAGTGTATCATTGTGTGTTTATAAAGTGTATTTGGAAAGTATTCAGACTCTTTCCCACAATTACATTATATTACAGCCTTGTTCCTAAATCTATTAAATTATGTTTGTTTACTTATCAATCTACACACAATACCCCATAATGGCAAAAGGCGAAAACATGTTTTTAGAAAATTTAGCATATACAAAAAGAAGAAACAAAACATATTTAGATCCATTTTCAGACCCAGGTGCCTCCTGTTTGGATTGATCCTCCATGAGATGTTTCAACAACTTGATTGGAGTCCACCTGTGGAAAATGATTTGGAAAAGTGCACACCTGTCTATATAAGGTCCCACAGTTGACAGTTCACGTCAGAGTAAAAACCAAGCCATGAGGTCGAAGGAATTGTCCGTAGAGCTCCGAGACAGGATTGGGTTGAGGCACAGATCTGAAGAAGGGTACCAAAACATGTCTGCAGCATTGAAGGTCCCCAAGAACACAGTGGCCTCCATTTTAAGATTTAATCCATATTAGAATAAGGCTGTAACGTAACAAAATTTTGAAAAAAGTCAAGGGCTCTAAATACTTTTCGAATGCACTGTATGGGTGTGTAAGTGGGGCGGCAGGGTAGCCTAGTGGTTAGAGTGTAGAGAGGTCAGGTAGACTAGTGGTTAGAGTGTAGAGAGGTCAGGTAGACTAGTGGTTAGAGTGTAGAGAGGTCAGGTAGACTAGTGGTTAGAGTGTAGAGAGGTCAGGTAGACTAGTGGTTAGAGTGTAGAGGCAGGTAGACTAGTGGTTAGAGTGTAGAGAGGTCAGGTAGACTAGTGGTTAGAGTGTAGAGGTAGGTAGACTAGTGGTTAGAGTGTAGAGAGGTCAGGTAGACTAGTGGTTAGAGTGTAGAGGCAGGTAGACTAGTGGTTAGAGTGTAGAGAGGTCAGGTAGCCTAGTGGTTAGAGTGTAGAGGCAGGTAGACTAGTGGTTAGAGTGTAGAGAGGTCAGGTAGACTAGTGGTTAGAGTGTAGAGAGGTCAGGTAGACTAGTGGTTAGAGTGTAGAGGCAGGTAGACTAGTGGTTAGAGTGTAGAGAGGTGTAGAGGAGGCAGGTAGCCTAGTGGTTAGAGTGTAGAGGAGGCAGGTAGCCTAGTGGTTAGAGTGTAGAGGAGGCAGGGTAGCCTAGTGGAGAGCGTAGAGGCGGCAGGGTATTCTAGTGGTTAGAGTGGAGGGGCAGCAGGGTAGCCTAGTGGTTAGAGCGTAGAGCCGGCAGGGTAGCCTAGTGGTTAGAGTGGAGGGGCGGAAGGGTAGCCTAGTGGTTAGAGCGTAGAGGCGGCAGGGTAGCCTAGTGGTTAGAGCGTAGAGGCGGCAGGGTAGCCTAGTGGTTAGAGCGTAGAGGTGGCAGGGTAGCCTAGTGGTTAGAGTGTAGAGGCGGCAGGGTAGCCTAGTGGTTAGAGCGTAGAGGCGGCAGGGTATTCTAGTGGTTAGAGCGTAGAGGCGGCAGTGTAGCCTAGTGGTTAGAGCGTAGAGGCGGCAGGGTAGCCTAGTGGTTAGAGCGTAGAGGCGGCAGGGTAGCCTAGTGGTTAGAGTGGAGGGGTGGCAGGGTAGCCTAGTGGTTAGAGTGTAGAGGCGGCAGGGTAGCCTAGTGGTTAGAGCGTTGGACTAGTAACCGAAAGGTTGTATGGGTGTGCAAGTGCTTGTCTGTATGCATGTGTGTCTGTGAGAGATATTATGTGTCTATGAGCACTGGGGCCTCTCCCCTGGTTTCAATGCATGGCCCTCAGCCCTGGGCCCTCTCCCCTGGTTTCAATGCATGGCCCTCAGCCCTGGGCCCTCTCCCCTGGTTTCAATGCATGGCCCTCAGCCCTGGGCCCTCTCCCCTGGTTTCAATGCATGGCCCTCAGCCCTGGGCCCTCTTCCCTGGTTTCAATGCTTGGCCCTCAGCCCTGGGCCCTCTCCCCTGGATCCAGTGCATGGCCCTCAGCCCTGGGCCCTCTCCCCTGGATCCAGTGCATGGCCCTCAGCCCTGGGCTCTCTCCCCTGGATCCAGTGCATGGCCCTCAGCCCTGGGCCCTCTCTTCTGGATCCAGTGTATGGCCCTCAGCCCTCAGCCCTCTGCCCTCTCCCCTGGATCCAGTGTGCTTCCAGGAGTCCCACCCTAACTCAGGCCCAGACTGACAGTGTAAGAGAGAGGGAGAGAGAGAGTTGGAGAGGGGCCAGGCTGCACTGCAAGGCTCTGATTTAAAACAGATAGGGAGCTCTGCACCGAGAATCACCACTGGGGAGAGACACACACACATACACATGCTTGACAGCCTACACACACACCCAGACATGCAGAGAAACACACACACATCCAGGCGTGTGTTGGGACACACACACATGAGAGAAACACACAACACATACGAGAGGAACACACACAGACAGACATGAGAGAAACACACACAGACAGACATGAGAGAAACACACACATGAGAGAAACACACACAGACAGACATGAGAGAAACACACACAGACAGACATGAGAGAAACACACACAGACAGACATGAGAGAAACACAGACAGACAGACATGAGACAAACACACACACACACAGATGAGAGAAACACACACAGACTGACATGAGAGAAACACACACACGAGAGAAACACACACAGACAGACATGAGAGAAACACACACAGACAGACATGAGAGAAACACACACAGACAGACATGAGAGAAACACAGACAGACAGACATGAGAGAAACATACACACACAGAGATGAGAGAAACACACACACACACACACAGACATGAGAGAAACACACATACACACACACACACACACACACACACAGAGACATGAGAGAAACACACATACACACACACACACACAGACATGAGAGAAACACACATACACACACACACACACACAGATATGAGAGAAACACACATACACACACACACACACACATGCAGAGAAACACACACACTTTACATTACATTTTTACACTACATCTCTCTCTAATGTGTGTACGGGAAACCAATGTGATATGTTGTTATATGTAGTGATATGTTGTTATATATAGTGATATGTTGTTATATATAGTGATATGTTGTTATATATAGTGATATGTTGTTATATATAGTGATATGCTGTTATATATAGTGATATGTTGTTATATATAGTGATATGTTGTTATATATAGTGATTTGTTGTTATATGTAGTGATATGTTGTTATATGTAGTGATATGTTGTTATATATAGTGATATGCTGTTATATATAGTGATATGTTGTTATATATAGTGATATGTTGTTATATGTAGTGATATGTTGTTATATATAGTGATATGTTGTTACATGTAGTGATATGTTGTTATATATAGTGATATGTTGTTATATATAGTGATATGTTGTTATATATATAGTGATATGTTGTTATATATAGTGATATGTTGTTATATATAGTGATATGCTGTTATATATAGTGATATGTTGTTATATGTAGTGATATGTTGTTATATATAGTGATATGCTGTTATATATAGTGATATGTTTTTATATATAGTGAGTTTTAGGGGAGACAGGTAGCCTAGTGGTTAGAGGGGGAGGCAGGTAGCCTAGTGGTTAGAGGGGGAGGCAGGTAGCTTAGTGGTTAGAGGGACGAGGCAGGTAGCCTAGTGGTTAGAGGGTGAGGCAGGTAGCTTAGTGGTTAGAGGGAGGAGGCAGGTAGCCTAGTGGTTAGAGGGGGAGGCAGGTAGCCTAGTGGTTAGAGGGGGGAGGCAGGTAGCCTAGTGGTTAGAGGGGAGACAGGTAGCCTAGTGGTTAGAGGGGGAGGCAAGTAGCTTAGTGGTTAGAGGGGGGAGGCAAGTAGCTTAGTGGTTAGAGGGGGGAGGCAAGTAGCTTAGTGGTTAGAGGGAGGAGGCAGGTAGCCTAGTGGTTAGAGGGGGAGACAGGTAGCCTAGTGGTTAGAGGGGGGAGGCAGGTAGCCTAGTGGTTAGAGGGGGAGACAGGTAGCCTAGTGTAATGGTTAGAGGGAGGAGGCAGGTAGCCTAGTGGTTAGAGGGGGGAGGCAAGTAGCTTAGTGGTTAGAGGGGGAGGCAAGTAGCTTAGTGGTTAGAGGGAGGGCAGGTAGCCTCGTGGTTACACACACACACACACACACACACACAGACATGAGAGAAACACACATACACACACACACACACACACACACACACACACACACACACACAGAGGGGAGGCAAGTAGCTTAGTGGTTAGAGGGGGAGGCAAGTAGCTTAGTGGTTAGAGGGGGGAGGCAAGTAGCTTAGTGGTTAGAGGGGGAGGCAAGTAGCTTAGTGGTTAGAGGGAGGAGGCAGGTAGCCTAGTGGTTAGAGGGGAGGCAGGTAGCCTAGTGGTTAGAGGGGGAGGCAGGTAGCCTAGTGGTTAGAGGGGGAGGCAGGTAGCCTAGTGGTTAGAGGGGGGAGGCAGGTAGCCTAGTGGTTAGAGGGGTGAGGCAAGTAGCTTAGTGGTTAGAGGGAGGAGGCAGGTAGCCTCGTGGTTAGAGGGGGAGGCAGGTAGCCTAGTGGTTAGAGGGGGGAGGCAGGTAGCCTAGTGGTTAGAGGGGGAGGCAGGTAGCCTAGTGGTTAGAGGGGGAGGCAGGTAGCCTAGTGGTTAGAGGGGGAGGCAGGTAGCCTAGTGGTTAGAGGGGGAGGCAGGTAGCCTAGTGGTTAGAGGGGAGGCAGGTAGCCTAGTGGTTAGAGGGGGAGGCAGGTAGCCTAGTGGTTAGAGGGGGAGGCAGGTAGCCTAGTGGTTAGAGGGGGAGGCAGGTAGCCTAGTGGTTAGAGCGTAGGACTAGTAACCGAAAGATTGCAAAATTGAATCCCCGAGCTGACAAGGTGAAAATCTGTCGTTCTGCCCCTGAACAAGGCAGTTAACCCTCTGTTCCCTGGGTGCCGTGGTGGTCGACTACGGCAGCCCCCCCGCACCTCTCTGAGTCAGAGGCAGAAGACACATTTAGTTGAATACATTCAGTTGGACATGGTATCCACCTGTGTGCTTATACAGGTTCAGGAGTAATGCTGGGGAAGGTACTGTCTTGTATACTGGAGCCTCAGAACGGAATGAAGTTGCCTCTGCCTATAAAAACAATATCCTCTCTGGGCAGCTTTAAAAATAAAGTCAAATAAAGTAATGTCTTCTGTGTCTTCTGTGCCCATATGAATAACCCCTATGATGTAACTGGAATGATGAGACATAGATGTTCTTCTTCTCTGTTTTTGATGAGACATAGATGTTCTTCTTCTCTGTTTTTGATGACAAAGATGTTCTTCTCTGTTTTTGATGACAAAGATGTTCTTCTTCTCTGTTTTTGATGACAAAGATGTTCTTCTTCTCTGTTTTTGATGACAAAGATGTTCTTCTTCTCTGTTTTTGATGACAAAGATGTTCTTCTTCTCTGTTTTTGATGACATAGATGTTCTTCTTCTCTGTTTTTGATGAGACATAGATGTTCTTCTTCTCTGTTTTTGATGAGACATAAATGTTCTTCTTCTCTGTTTTTGATGACAAAGATGTTCTTCTTCTCTGTTTTTGATGACAAAGATGTTCTTCTTCTCTGTTTTTGATGAGACATAGATGTTGTTCTTCTCTGTTTTTGTTTTATTATTTCACTGCCATACTGTTCCATCTTGTCTCAAGGAGAAGGAAATAAGTCCCAGACTTCATTGTGTTTTATTCTCTATGATTTATGTCATGTTTTTTTAACGGTCGAATTAATAAACTAAAGTTAACCTTTTCCTATAGAAAACTGTTCTTTCTTTAGATGTGTTTTCAGATCGCTCCAGTCAACTCTGCTTAACTTCAAATAATCTCTCTCTCTCTCGAAAACAGAACCCCATTGAAAATCCTATATTCAATAACCCTATCATTAATTGTAACCCTATCCTTGGCCATCCTACTGCAGTAGTCACGGTGATCAAACAGACTGACACAGTAGACTGCAGTAGTCACGGTGATCAAACAGACTGACACAGTAGACTGCAGTAGTCACGGTGATCAAACAGACTGACACAGTAGACTGCAGTAGTCACGGTGATCAAACAGACTGACACAGTAGACTGCAGTAGTCACGGTGATCAAACAGACTGACACAGTAGACTGCAGTAGTCACGGTGATCAAACAGACTGACACAGTAGACTGCAGTAGTCACGGTGATCAAACAGACTGACACAGTAGACTGCAGTAGTCACGGTGACCAAACAGACTGACACAGTAGACTGCAGTAGTCACGGTGACCAAACAGACTGACACAGTAGACTGCAGTAGTCACGGTGATCAAACAGACTGACACAGTAGACTGCAGTAGTCACGGTGATCAAACAGACTGACACAGTAGACTGCAGTAGTCACGGTGACCAAACAGACTGACACAGTAGACTGCAGTAGTCACGGTGATCAAACAGACTGACACAGTAGACTGCAGTAGTCACGGTGATCAAACAGACTGACACAGTAGACTGCAGTAGTCACGGTGATCAAACAGACTGCACCCTAATTCCGGATTCTGTGAACTACATTCGACCAGTTAGGCTTTGTCCCGAATGGCATTCTATTCCCTAATGGCCCTAAACAAAAGTAGTGCAGCTATGTAAGGAATAGGGTGCCGTCTGGAACACAGTCCCTAAAAGTAGTTGGAACAGACTGGCTGCCTCTGAAGCTGAACAATGTGGACATTTTAGAAGTGAGTTGCAGGGGGGGGTGTGGGGGTGGGGTGGGTGGGGTGGGGGGGGGGGTGGCACAAAGAGACCACACACAAGTAGGGTCTAATGCTTGAAAGCCCCATGGAGAATGGGTTAGTGGACAAAATCACCGCCCAGCACTTCACAGAACACTCTGCTCATGTGAAAGGTAGGGGGATTACGGAGAGAGAAAGAGGGAGACGTTTAGGAACAGTCAGACGTTTGGACACACCTAGTCATTCAAGGGTTTTTCTTCATATTTTTTTTACAACTATTTTCTACATTGTAGAATAATAGCGAAGACATCAAAACTACTAAACTCTAATATCACATATGGAATCATGTAGTAACCAAAAAAGTGTTAAACAAATCAAAATATATTTTATATTTGAGATTCTTCAAAGTAGCCACCCTTTGCCTTGACGACAGCTTTGCACACTTTAGGCATATCACGTTTCAGGGAAGACCCTGATGCAGACAGTGTCAAAGTAACAGAAGTGTATTACTAGAACAGGGGGCAGGCAGAGGTCAGTAATCCAGATCAGAGTCTATAACGTACAGAACAGCAGGCAGTCTCAGGGTCTGGGCAGGCAGAGGTCAGTATTCCAGGATGGTGTGACAAGGTACAGAAACGGCAGGCAGGGTCAGGGTCTGGGTACAGAAACGTCAGGCAGGGTCAGGGTCTGGGTACAGAAACGTCAGGCAGGGTCAGGGTAGGCGGAATGGTCAAAACCTGGAAAACTAGAAAACAGCAACTAGAAACAGACAGGAGCAAGGTGGGAAAAAACTCTGGTAGGCTTGCCGAACAAAACAAAACAAACAAACAAACAGAGAACGCAGGTCTAAATACACCGGCGATAATGGGGACGATGGGTGACACCTGGAGAGGGGTGGAGACAAAGACAGGTGAAACAGATCAGGGTGTGACAAGGCCCTTATTGATGAAGCCGATGACTGAGGTGGTATATTTATGGGGCGGCAGTGTAGCCTAGTGGTTAGAGAATTGGACTAGTAACCGAAAGGTTGCAAGTTCAAATCCCCGAGCTGACAAGGTACAAAATCTGTCGTTCTGCCCCTGAACAGGCAGTTAACCCACTGTTCCTAGGCCGTCATTGTAATTAAGAATTTGTTCTTAACCTCTTACACTTATGGTGGCGCTATTTCATTTTTGGAAGAAAAACGTTCCCGTTTTAAACAAGATATTTTGTCACAAAAAGATGCTCGACTATGCATATAATTGCTACTGTTCGAAAGAAAACACTCTGACGTGTCCAGAAATACAAATATCTTCTCTGTGCGTGCCCTAGAACGTGAGCTTCAGGCAAAACCAAGATGACTTGGCATCCAGGAAATGACAAGGATTTTTGAGGCTCTGTCTTTCATGATCTCCTTATATGGCTGTGAACGCAAGAGGAATGAGTCTGCCCTTTCTGTCGTTTCCCCAAGGTGTCTGCAGCATTGTGACGTATTTGTAGGCAGATCGTTGGAAGATTGACCATAAGAGACCACATTTACCACGTGTCCGCCCGGTGTCCTGCGCCGAAATTGGTGCACAAAAGTCACCTGCCAGTATTTTTCCATGGGGCAGAGAGAGAGAAGCAAGCTTCCAAGAACTGCATGTCAATGAAGAGATATGTGAAAAAACACCATGAGGATTGATTCCAAACAACGTTTGCCATGTTTCGGTCGATATTATGTAGTTAATCCGGAAAAAGTTTCACGTTGTAGGTGACTGCATTTTCGGTTCGTTTTGGTAGCCAGGCGCAATGTAGAAAACGGAACGATTTCTCCTACACACAGACGCTTTCAGGAAACACTGCGCATTTGGTATGTGGCTGGGAGTCTCCTCATTGAAAACATCAGAAGCTCTTCAAAGGTAAATGATTTTATTTATTTGGTTATCTGGCTTTTGTGAAAATGTTGCGTGCTACATGCTACACAAAATGCTATGCTAGCTTTGCATACTCTTACACAAATTAGTCAATTTCTATGGTTCAAAAGCATATTTTGAAAATCTGAGATGACAGTGTTGTTAAGAAAAGGCTAAGCTTGAGAGCAAACGCATTATTTTCATTTTATTTGCGATTTTCAGAAATCGTTAACGTTGCGTTATGCTAATGAGCCTGAGGCTTTAGTCACAAACCCGGATCCGGGATGGGGAGTTTCAAGAAGTTAAATAAAGGTCAAATAAAAATTCGCCATTGGATGAATCCCGGAACATATTCCAGTCTGTGCTGCAAAACAGTTCCTGTAGCGTTGCATCCGCATCATCTGACCACTTCCATATTGAACGAGTCACTGGCACTTCCTGCTTTAGTTTTTGCCTGTAATCAGGAACCAGGAGGATAGAATTACGGTCAGATTTACCCAATGGAGGGCGAGGGAGAGCTTTGTATGGGTCTCTGTGTGGAGAAAAGGTAAGAGTAAAAGGTCTATAGTTTTTTTTTCCTCCTCTAGTTGCACATGTGACCTGCTGGTAGAACAAAATTTTTTCCCTGCATTAAAGTCCCCGGCCACTAGGAGCGCCACTTCTGGGTGAGCATTGTCTTGTTTGCTTAAGGCCTTATACAGCTTGTTGAGTGTGGTCGTAGGGCCAGCATCAGTCTGTGGTGGTAAATAGACAGCTACGACAGCTAAATATAGATGAAAACTCTCTCAGTGATAGTGTAGTCTACAGCTTACCTTGAGGTATTCTACCTCAGGCTAGCAATACCTCAAATAGACACACAACTCCACACCTCATCTTACAAGACGTAGCTGTTCTGTCCTGCCGACTGTCCCGCCTGGCTGGAAGAAAGGTCAGTGAATGGGTAAGTCCATGGTAAGTCAATATGGCTAACTGGCTAGCTAGCTAGCCAATAAGAATTGATAGCTAGCTACCCACGGAAAAATGTACATCTACATTGAATAACATTAGTTTTAGGCCTTTTTTGCCTGTTTAACTAGCTGGCTAGCTAGATTATTCTGATTAACATATAGCTAGCTGACCATTTTGCCTGTTTAACTAGCTGGCGAGCTAGATTATTCTGTTTAATATATAGTTAGCTGAAAGTTATGAAGTTTAACTAGTTTTGATTATTCTGATTATCTTGTTTCGAGCTGACCATTTTTGCCTGTTTAACTAGCTGGCTAGCTAGATTATTCTGTTTAATATATAGCTAGCTGAAAGTTATGAAGTAAAAGTTTTGCTTTGTGTGTATCTTGTTTCGTCTCTATCTTCCTTGCCGGATAAAAAAAAGTCAGTGAATGGGGAAGTGTAGCATGATGTAATACAGTAGAGAGGGGGAGTGTAGCATGATGTAATACAGTAGAGAGGGGGAGTGTAGCATGATGTAATACAGTAGAGAGGGTGTAGCATGATGTAATACAGTGATGTAATGTAGCATGATGTAATACAGTAGAGAGGGGGAGTGTAGCATGATGTAATACAGTAGAGAGGGGAGTGTAGCATGATGTAATACAGTACAGTAGATGGGGGGAGTGTAGCATGATGTAATACAGTCGAGATGGGGGATGTAGCATGATGAGTCGAGAGGGGAGTGTAGCATGATGTAATACAGTAGA
>NW_027015806.1:0-10932 GCF_036934945.1 Oncorhynchus masou masou
CAAACACAATACCAACATGTGTCGACAAACAAGTCCTGCGCACACTTTAAACAACGAGAAAAAATACATTCATTTTAATTTTCTCAAAGTTATACATGGTGATATACAGTGATTTATCACAATGGTGTTTCTGAAAATGAAAATAAGTTATAGCAGTAACAAGAGTAGATAATAGATTCTGAATTTATTGTTCCACAAACCAGATTAATATATACATACATAATCATATACAGTACCATTTAAAAGTTGGGATACACCTCCTCATTCAAGGGTTTTTATAGATTTTTTACTATTTTCTACATTGTAGAATAAAAGTGAAGACATCAAAACTATGAAATAACACATGGAATCTTTTAGTAACCAAAAAAGTCTTAAACAAAACAAAATATATTTTATATTCTTCAAAGTAGCCACCCTTTGCCCAGATGAAAGCTTTGCACACTCTTGGCATTCTCTCCACCAGCTGCACCTGGAATGCTTTCCGACGGTCTTGAAGGAGTTCCCACCGTCACTGACACTTGTTGACTGCTTTTCCTTCCTCTGCGGTCCAACTCATCCCAGCCCTCTCAATTGAGTTGAGGTTGGGTGATTGTGGAGGCAGGTCATCTGATGCAGCCTCCATCCTTTGCTTCTTGGTCAAATGGCCCTTACACAGCCTGGAAGTGTGTGGGTCATTGTGCTGTTGAAAAACAAATGATAGTCCCACTTAGCGCAAACCAGATGGGATGGCGTATCGCTGCAGAGAATGCTGTTGTAGCCATGTTGGTTAAGTGTACCTTGAATTCTAAATAAATCACCAACAGTATCACCAGCAAGGCATCCCACACCACAGGCCTTTGCTTTCAAATCAAATCAAAGTTAATTTGTCACGTGCCGAATACGACAGATCTAGTAGACCTTACAGTGAAATGCTTACTTACAGGCTCTTAACCAATAGTGCAAAAAGGTATTAGGTTAACAATAGGTAAATAAAAAATAAAACAACAGTAAAAAGACAGGCTAGAAACAATTGTTCAGGAGTCTTGTGGCTTGCGGAGTAAAAATAAGGTAGAAGCCTTTTTGTCCTAGACTTGGCACTCCGGTCACCGCTTGCCATGCGGTAGTAGAGAGAACAGTCTTTGACTGGGGTGGCTGGGGTCTTTGACAATTTTTAGGACCTTCCTCTGACACCACCTGGTGCAAGAGGTCCCTGGATGGCAGGCAGCTGAGCCCCAGTGATGTACTGGGCCATACGCACTACCTACCCTCTGTAGTTATTTATATACCCAATCAGGCCTACTTACTCCATTTTTACCAGTGGTTTCAATGCAACTGTTCTCATGTTGTATGTTCAAACACATAAAGCAAATCTTGATTAACAGTCTAAGGCTCAAAGCAATTGCGCCACAGACATGGAGTTGGTAGAAAGCTAACCTTTGACCCCTGGCTGTCTGTGATCTCATTCTATATGGAGTTTAGATATATGGTGAAGCTATTCAGCAACTGATGATCACAGGCCACTGACACCCATGTTACTAGGATGGAAAATATAATACTCTTCCTCTTTTTTACGTTCAACAACTCACCAATCACGTCTAAAAACAGGATACAGGACAAGTCAGTCACACAGGGAATCAAATTTACACTACAGGAAAGTCTTCTGACATCACAGAGCTCAACAAATGGAAAACACACGTCCCTGGGTGGGCTTGAACCACCAACCTTTAGATTAACAGTCTAACGCGCTAACCAATTGCGCCACAGAGACTAAGCTTCTTGGAAGAGGACACACGTGGAACAAGGATCACGTTCATTTTCATGGCAATCACTCCGCAGTTACATGGTTGCAAGAATTCTATCATCTTATCCGGACAGAGAAATATTCAGCTTTCAGTCATAATTGTATGGCAAAACAGAGGGTAACATCCAGATCTGAACAGACGTATATACTACATGATTTATCTTAAAGATATATTTGATCTTTAAATGCTATCAAAAACCCAAAACTCCCGTGGCAAAACTCCCCAAGGCAGCCTGAAAAGTAGCAGAGTTTGTCGTTAGCCTCTTACCAATAAAAGACGCTGAAAGGGTCTGAATACTCGCTAAATATAGCGTCAATGTCGCTAAATTGACTCTATACACTAATTCAAAATTTCACAAAGTTATACAGTATATGGCTATCTACTCACTGCTTTAGAATCTAGGGAAAAACATGGCAATTCAAGAGGGGTGCAAAGAAAGCAATGCCGAAACCGGACGACGCTGGGCCAATTGAGCGCCACTCTATGGGACTCACAAATCACAGCCAGTTGTAATAGAGCCTGGATTCAAACCAGGTTGTCTGTAGTGACGCCGCTATTTCATTTTGGGCTGGGTAAATACAAGTGAATATATTCATGAAAGTCACCTTGTCTGGGAGAAAATTTCACGGTTATAAAAATGTCACGCCAGGGTAAGCTTACGCAAAACACTCACCTTATTTGAAGTGTTACCAAAATCCCCATTGGGAAAAATGTATGGTCGAAAAACAATTGTAACCATTTTCATGTTTGACTGCTAGGTTTTACGGTATTATGACTCATACCGTGGTAATCTATTATAGATTCTTAATTGAAGGTCCCTTAGCCAGATCGATAACATTGACATGGTCCTTTGAGTGAGATTTATATTTTCAAAACAGAACGGTCAAGATCTACAGTAATAAAACAACAGACCTTTTCCACCACCATCCATTTTACAAGTGGGTTAAAGGACACTGTAGAGAAGCTCAAGTGGAGTAAAGACAAGTACTGGAGGTCATTTTACAATGAGGCTTCTCTCACAGGCAGAAGTGAAACGAAAATAAAATTCCTGCCTCCCCGTCGGGGAATTGAACCCCGGTCTCCCGCGTGACAGGCGGGGATACTGACCACTATACTAACGAGGACTGAATGTGTGCTGGAATTCTACGGATGCAGATCAGTTCAGTTAAAGCAACAGCATCCCCTTTGTTGTCTACAGAAGTATACATTTTGACACGCATTCACACACAACAGACGATCACTGTTATTTGAGTATTCAAAAATCGAACAAACCTCAGTATTCCTTTACTTGTGTGCGTTTTCATTTGACCTTTTTTTATTTTAATTTTTTTTTTTTGGGGGGGGGGGTATTTTAACAATGAAAACTTTTTTCTAAATTAAATGATCATTGAGACATTATTACATACAGGGATACACCGTGACGATTGGAATTCTTTATTTAATAAAACAACAGTTGAACTGTTGATTTTTAGTTTTGATGACAGTGCATTGAGCTTGCGCTATCAGTACTCCAGTCAACACTGACAACCTAATTTCTCCACTTCAAATAGAAATGACTGTCGAGTACATAGCCACGGTTCCACAAAACCTGACCCAGAGCAATGCAAAACACTCACCAGAAAAGTGATTTAAAAAAGAATCCATCAATCATGGCGAAAATCAGACTTCTCTTTCACCGTTGCTGTTAGCCAAAAACTACTGGAGAATTGCAGCCTGTCCGTTGTGGTAGCCTGCCTTTGACGTTTGTGTCATTCTGACTTGTCAAGTGTTTTTTTAATGCATTTTTCAATGTCGACTATCCTGATAGCAGAAATAATGTCATATTATCCGAATAGTGAAATAATTTCAAATGCCCATCCCCAACAAACACAATACCAACATGTGTCGACAAACAAGTCCTGCGCACACTTTAAACAACGAGAAAAAAATACATTCATTTTAATTTTCTCAAAGTTATACATGGTGATATACAGTGATTTATCACAATGGTGTTTCTGAAAATGAAAATAAGTTATAGCAGTAACAAGAGTAGATAATAGATTCTGAATTTATTGTTCCTCAAACCAGATTAATATATACATACATAATCATATACAGTACCATTTAAAAGTTGGGATACACCTCCTCATTCAAGGGTTTTTATAGATTTTTTACTATTTTCTACATTGTAGAATAAAAGTGAAGACATCAAAACTATGAAATAACACATGGAATCTTTTAGTAACCAAAAAGTCTTAAACAAAACAAAATATATTTTATATTCTTCAAAGTAGCCACCCTTTGCCCAGATGAAAGCTTTGCACACTCTTGGCATTCTCTCCACCAGCTGCACCTGGAATGCTTTCCGACGGTCTTGAAGGAGTTCCCACAAATGCTGAGCACTTGTTGACTGCTTTTCCTTCCTCTGCGGTCCAACTCATCCCAAACCCTCTCAATTGAGTTGAGGTCGGGTGATTGTGGAGGCCAGGTCATCTGATGCAGCACTCCATCACTTTGCTTCTTGGTCAAATAGCCCTTACACAGCCTGGAGGTGTGTGGGTCATTGTGCTGTTGAAAAACAAATGATAGTCCCACTTAGCGCAAAACCAGATGGGATGGCGTATCGCTGCAGAATGCTGTTGTAGCCATGTTGGTTAAGTGTACCTTGAATTCTAAATAAATCACCAACAGTATCACCAGCAAAGCATCCCCACACCACAGGCCTTTGCTTTCAAATCAAATCAAAGTTAATTTGTCACGTGCGCCGAATACGACAGATCTAGTAGACCTTACAGTGAAATGCTTACTTACAGGCTCTTAACCAATAGTGCAAAAAAGGTATTAGGTTAACAATAGGTAAATAAAGAAATAAAACAACAGTAAAAAGACAGGCTAGAAACAATTGTTCAGGAGTCTTGTGGCTTGCGGGTAAAAATAAGGTAGAAGCCTTTTTGTCCTAGACTTGGCACTCGGTACCGCTTGCCATGCGGTAGTAGAGAGAACAGTCTTTGACTGGGGTGGCTGGGGTCTTTGACAATTTTTAGGACCTTCCTCTGACACCACCTGGTGTAGAGGTCCTGGATGGCAGGCAGCTGAGCCCCAGTGATGTACTGGGCCATACGCACTACCTACCCTCTGTAGTTATTTATATACCCAATCGGGCCACCGCCTCCCATTTTTACCAGTGGTTTCAATGCAACTGTTCTCATGTTGTATGTTCAAACACATAAAGCAAATCTTTAGATTAACAGTCTAAGGCTCAAAGCAATTGCGCCACAGACATGGAGTTGGTAGAAAGCTAACCTTTGACCCCTGGCTGTCTGTGATCTCATTCTATATGGAGTTTAGATATATGGTGAAGCTATTCAGCAACTGATGATCACAGGCCACTGACACCCATGTTACTAGGATGGAAAATATAATACTCTTCCTCTTTTACGTTCAACAACTCACCAATCACGTCTAAAAACAGGATACAGGACAAGTCAGTCACACAGGAATCAAATTTACACTACAGGAAAGTCTTCTGACATCACAGGAGCTCAACAAATGGAAAACACACTTTGCGTCCCTGGGGGCTTGAACCACCAACCTTTAGATTAACAGTCTAACGCGCTAACCAATTGCGCCACAGAGACTAAGCTTCTTGGAAGAGGACACACGTGGAACAAGGATCACGTTCATTTCATGGCAATCACTCCCGCAGTTACATGGTTGCAAGAATTCTATCATCTTATCCGGACAGAAGAAATATTCAGCTTTCAGTCATAATTGTATGGCAAAACAGAGGGTAACATCCAGATCTGAACAGACGTATATACTACATGATTTATCTTAAAGATATATTTGATCTTTAAATGCTATCAAAAACCCAAAACTCCCGTGGCAAAACTCCCCAAGGCAGCCTGAAAAGTAGCAGAGTTTGTCGTTAGCCTCTTAGCAATAAAAGACTGAAAAGGGTCTGAATACTCGCTAAATATAGCGTCAATGTCGCTAAATTGACTCTATACACTAATTCAAAATTTCACAAAGTTATACAGTATATGGCTATCTACTCACTGCTTTAGAATCTAGGGAAAAACATGGCAATTCAAGAGGGGTGCAAAGAAAGCAATGCCGAAACCGGACGACGCTGGGCCAATTGAGCGCCACTCTATGGACTCACAAATCACAGCCAGTTAATAGAGCCTGGATTCAAACCAGGTTGTCTGTAGTGACGCCGCTATTTCATTTTGGGCTGGGTAAATACAAGTGAATATATTCATGAAAGTCACCTTGTCTGGGAGAAAATTTCACGGTTATAAAAATGTCACGCCAGGGTAAGCCACGCAAAACACTCACCTTATTTGAAGTGTTACCAAAATCCCCATTGGGAAAAATGTATGGTCGAAAAACAATTGTAACCATTTTCATGTTTGACTGCTAGGTTTTACGGTATTATGACTCATACCGTGGTAATCTATTATAGATTCTTAATTGAAGGTCCCTTAGCCAGATCGATAACATTGACATGGTCCTTTGAGTGAGATTTATATTTTCAAAACAGAACGGTCAAGATCTACAGTAATAAAACAACAGACCTTTTCCACCACCATCCATTTTACAAGTGGGTTAAAGGACATGAGAAGCTCAAGTGGAGTAAAGACAAGTACTGGAGGTCATTTTACAATGAGGCTTCTCTCACAGGCAGAAGTGAAACGAAAATAAAATTCACTGCCTCCCCGTCGGGAAGTGAACCCCGGTCTCCCGCGTGACAGGCGGGATGTGACCACTATACTAACGAGGACTGAATGTGTGCTGGAATTCTACGGATGCAGATCAGTTCAGTTAAAGCAACAGCATCCCCTTTGTTGTCTACAAGTATACATTTTGACACGCATTCACACACAACAGACGATCACTGTTATTTGAGTATTCAAAAATCCGAACAAACCTCAGTATTCCTTTACTTGTGTGCGTTTTCATTTGACCTTTTTTTTATTTTAATTTTTTTTTTTTGGGGGGGGGGTATTTTAACAATGAAAACTTTTTTCTAAATTAAATGATCATTGAGACATTATTACATACAGGGATACACCGTGACGATTGGAATTCTTTATTTAATAAAACAACAGTTGAACTGTTGATTTTTAGTTTTGATGACAGTGCATTGAGCTTGCGCTATCAGTACTCCAGTCAACACTGACAACCTAATTTCTCCACTTCAAATAGAAATGACTGTCGAGTACATAGCCACGGTTCCACAAAACCTGACCCAGAGCAATGCAAAACACTCACCAGAAAAGTGATTTCAAAAAGAATCCATCAATCATGGCGAAAATCAGACTTCTCTTTCACCGTTGCTGTTAGCCAAAAACTACTGGAGCATTGCAGCCTGTCCGTTGTGGTAGCCTGCCTTTGACGTTTGTGTCATTCTGACTTGTCAAGTGTTTTTTTTTAATGCATTTTTCAATGTCGACTATCCTGATAGCAGAAATAATCATATTATCCGAATAATTGAAATAATTTCAAATGCCCATCCCCAACAAACACAATACCAACATGTGTCGACAAACAAGTCCTGCGCACACTTTAAACAACGAGAAAAAATACATTCATTTTAATTTTCTCAAAGTTATACATGGTGATATACAGTGATTTATCACAATGGTGTTTGAAAATGAAAATAAGTTATAGCAGTAAACAAGAGTAGATAATAGATTCTGAATTTATTGTTCCTCAAACCAGATTAATATATACATACATAATCATATACAGTACCATTTAAAGTTGGGATACACCTCCTCATTCAAGGGTTTTTATAGATTTTTTACTATTTTCTACATTGTAGAATAAAAGTGAAGACATCAAAACTATGAAATAACACATGGAATCTTTTAGTAACCAAAAAAGTCTTAAACAAAACAAAATATATTTTATATTCTTCAAAGTAGCCACCCTTTGCCCAGATGAAAGCTTTGCACACTCTTGGCATTCTCACCACCAGCTGCACCTGGAATGCTTTCCGACGGTCTTGAAGGGTTCCCACAAATGCTGAGCACTTGTTGACTGCTTTTCCTTCCCTCTGCGGTCCAACTCATCCCCAAACCCTCTCAATTGAGTTGAGGTTGGGTGATTGTGGAGGCCAGGTCATCTGATGCAGCACTCCATCACTTTGCTTCTTGGTCAATAGCCCTTACACAGCCTGGAGGTGTGTGGGTCATTGTGCTGTTGAAAAACAAATGATAGTCCCACTTAGCGCAAACCAGATGGGATGGCGTATCGCTGCAGAATGCTGTTGTAACCATGTTGGTTAAGTGTACCTTGAATTCTAAATAAATCACCAACAGTATCACCAGCAAAGCATCCCACACCACAGGCCTTTGCTTTCTAAATCAAATCAAAGTTAATTTGTCCGTGCGCCGAATAACGACAGATCTAGTAGACCTTACAGGAAATGCTTATTTACAGGCTCTTAACCAATAGTGCAAAAAAGGTATTAGGTTAACATAGGTAAATAAAGAAATAAAAACAACAGTAAAAAGACAGGCTAGAAACAATTGTTCAGAAGTCTTGTGGCTGAGGGTAAAAATAAGGTAGAAGCCTTTTTTGTCCTAGACTTGGCACTCCGGTACCGCTTGCCATGCGGTAGTAGAGGAACAGTCTTTGACTGGGGTGGCTGGGGTCTTTGACAATTTTTAGGACTTCCTCCTGACACCACCTGGTGTAAGAGGTCCTGGATGGCAGGCAGCTGAGCCCCAGTGATGTACTGGGCCATACGCACTACCTACCCTCTGTAGTTATTTATATACCCAATCGGGCCACCGCCTCCCATTTTTACCAGTGGTTTCAATGCAACTGTTCTCATGTTGTATGTTCAAACACATAAAGCAAATCTTTAGATTAACAGTCTAAGGCTCAAAGCAATTGCGCCACAGACATGGAGTTGGTAGAAAGCTAACCTTTGACCCCTGGCTGTCTGTGATCTCATTCTATATGGAGTTTAGATATATGGTGAAGCTATTCAGCAACTGATGATCACAGGCCACTGACACCCATGTTACTAGGATGGAAAATATAATACTCTTCCTCTTTTACGTTCAACAACTCACCAATCACGTCTAAAAACAGGATACAGGACAAGTCAGTCACACAGGGAATCAAATTTACACTACAGGAAAGTCTTCTGACATCACAGAGCTCAACAAATGGAAAACACACGTCCCTGGGTGGGCTTGAACCACCAACCTTTAGATTAACAGTCTAACGCGCTAACCAATTGCGCCACAGAGACTAAGCTTCTTGGAAGAGGACACACGTGGAACAAGGATCACGTTCATTTCATGGCAATCACTCCGCAGTTACATGGTTGCAAGAATTCTATCATCTTATCCGGACAGAGAAATATTCAGCTTTCAGTCATAATTGTATGGCAAAACAGAGGGTAACATCCAGATCTGAACAGACGTATATACTACATGATTTATCTTAAAGATATATTTGATCTTTAAATGCTATCAAAAACCCAAAACTCCCGTGGCAAAACTCCCCAAGGCAGCCTGAAAAGTAGCAGAGTTTGTCGTTAGCCTCTTACCAATAAAAGACGCTGAAAGGGTCTGAATACTCGCTAAATATAGCGTCAATGTCGCTAAATTGACTCTATACACTAATTCAAAATTTCACAAAGTTATACAGTATATGGCTATCTACTCACTGCTTTAGAATCTAGGGAAAAACATGGCAATTCAAGAGGGGTGCAAAGAAAGCAATGCCGAAACCGGACGACGCTGGGCCAATTGAGCGCCACTCTATGGGACTCACAAATCACAGCCAGTTGTGATAGAGCCTGGATTCAAACCAGGTTGTCTGTAGTGACGCCGCTATTTCATTTTGGGCTGGGTAAATACAAGTGAATATATTCATGAAAGTCACCTTGTCTGGGAGAAAATTTCACGGTTATAAAAATGTCACGCCAGGGTAAGCTTACGCAAAACACTCACCTTATTTGAAGTGTTACCAAAATCCCCATTGGGAAAAATGTATGGTCGAAAAACAATTGTAACCATTTTCATGTTTGACTGCTAGGTTTTACGGTATTATGACTCATACCGTGGTAATCTATTATAGATTCTTAATTGAAGGTCCCTTAGCCAGATCGATAACATTGACATGGTCCTTTGAGTGAGATTTATATTTTCAAAACAGAACGGTCAAGATCTACAGTAATAAAACAACAGACCTTTTCCACCACCATCCATTTTACAAGTGGGTTAAAGGACACTGTAGAGAAGCTCAAGTGGAGTAAAGACAAGTACTGGAGGTCATTTTACAATGAGGCTTCTCTCACAGGCAGAAGTGAAACGAAAATAAAATTCCTACCTCCCCGTCGGGGAATTGAACCCCGGTCTCCCGCGTGACAGGCGGGGATACTGACCACTATACTAACGAGGACTGAATGTGTACTGGAATTCTACGGATGCAGATCAGTTCAGTTAAAGCAACAGCATCCCCTTTGTTGTCTGCAGAAGTATACATTTTGACACGCATTCACACACAACAGACGATCACTGTTATTTGAGTATTCAAAAATCCGAACAAACCTCAGTATTCCTTTACTTGTGTGCGTTTTCATTTGACCTTTTTTTTTTATTTTAATTTTTTTTTTTTGGGGGGGGGTATTTTAACAATGAAAACTTTTTTCTAAATTAAATGATCATTGAGACATTATTACATACAGGGATACACCGTGACGATTGGAATTCTTTATTTAATAAAACAACAGTTGAACTGTTGATTTTTAGTTTTGATGACAGTGCATTGAGCTTGCGCTATCAGTACTCCAGTCAACACTGACAACCTAATTTCTCCACTTCAAATAGAAATGACTGTCGCGTACATAGCCACGGTTCCACAAAACCTGACCCAGAGCAATGCAAAACACTCACCAGAAAAGTGATTTCAAAAAGAATCCATCAATCATGGCGAAAATCAGACTTCTCTTTCACCGTTGCTGTTAGCCAAAAACTACTGGAGCATTGCAGCCTGTCCGTTGTGGTAGCCTGCCTTTGACGTTTGTGTCATTCTGACTTGTCAAGTGTTTTTTTTTAATGCATTTTTCAATGTCGACTATCCTGATAGCAGAAATAATGTCATAATATCCGAATAGTGAAATAATTTCAAATGCCCATCCCCA
>NW_027015807.1:0-10930 GCF_036934945.1 Oncorhynchus masou masou
ACCAGTCTTTAGTAGCGGAATGACTTTAGCTTCTCCAGGTCTGAGGACAAAGACTTTCCTCTAGGCTCAGTTTAAAGATATACCACATAGGAGTGGCTATAGAGTCAGCTACCATCCTCAGTAGCTTTCCATCTAAGTTGTCAATGACATGTTTGTCATTATTGATCGATAACAATCATTTGTCCCACCTCTCCCACTAACTTTACAAAATTCAAACTTGCAATGCTTTTCTTTCTTTATTAGTTTTTTATGTATGAATATGATGGCTCACTGTTCATTATTGCCATTTCCTGCCTAAGTTTGCCCACTTTTCCAATGAAGTAATCATTAAAATATTTGGCAACATCAAATGGTTTTGTGATAAATAAGCCATCTGATTAGATGAAAGATTGAGTTGAATTTGTATTTCTGCCCATAATTTCATTTAAAATATTCCAAAGTTTTTTTCCATCTTTCTTTATATTATTGATCTTGGCTTCATAATATAGTTTATTCTTCTTTTTGTTGAGCTTACTCACAAAATTTCTCAATCTGCAGTAAAAGTAAGCCAGTCAGATGTACAGCCAGACTTATTAGCCACTCCTTTTGCCCCATCTCTTTCAACCATACAGTTTTTCAATTCCTCATCAATCCATGGAGCCTTAACAGTTCTAACAGTCAGTTTCTTAACAGGTGCATGTTTATCAATAATTGGAAGAAGCAATTTCATAAATTCATCAACTGCAGTGTCTGGATGCTCCTTATTAATCATATCAGACAAACAAATATTTTTAACATTATCCACATAAGAGTCACACTTGACTAATAGCTGTTAGTCAGTTAGCCACTGCTAGCGGTCCTCACAATTAACTCGGACATCAGCCAGCCTCAACCCAGTCAATTCCTGCCAGTCTGCAATGTCTCTGTCCCGAAGCAAGCACCAGTTGGCCTGGGCTAGCTTTGAAACTGGCCCATCTCCCGGCTAGCCAAAGAGGTCCACCAGCCATTTCTTGGGCTACAATACCTCTTTTGCCAATTGGCCTGGACCCTTTACCGCCCTGACACAGAGCCCCGCCAATCCATCACGACTAGTCTGCCGACGTAACCGTCCGAGGTGGTCTCAACAGGCTCTTCCGGCCCGCTAGCTGTCTGAATCACTGTGTCTCCAGCTGCCTAGCATAGCAGCAACTACGGAATTGGCTCCCTGACTCGTCTAGTGCTACTCATTGGACCCTATGATCACTCGGCTACACATGCCTCTCCCTAATGTCAGTATGCCTTGTCCATTGCTGTTTTGGTTAGTGATTATTGTCTTATTTCACTGTAGAGCCCTTAGCCCTGCCCAATATGCCTTAAATAGCCCTTTTGTTCCATCCCCACATATGCAGTGACCTCACCTGGCTTAACTGGTGCCTCTAGAGACAAAACCTCTCTCATCATCACTCAATGCCTAGGTTTACCTCCACTGTACTCACATCCTACCATACCCTTGTCTGTACATTAGGCCTTGAATCTATTCTTCCCGCGCCCAGAAATCTGCTCCTTTACTCTCTGTTCCGAATGCACTAGATGACCAGTTCTTATACCCTTTAGCCGTACCCTTATCCTACTCTGTTCCTCTGGTGATGTAGAGGTTAAGCCAGGCCCTGCAGCCCCCAGCACCACTCCCATTCACCAGGCACCTCTCATTTGTTGACTTCTGTAACCGTAAAAGCCTTGGCTTCATGCATTATTCACTGCTTTAGCACACTCTGCCAACCCTGATGTCCTAGCCGTATCTGAATCATGGCTTAGGAAGGCAACCAAAATTCCTGAAATTTCCATCACTAACTATAACATCTTCCAACAAGATAGTATAAGTGTTATGAACTTGAGTGAAGACCCAAACGCGGTTTTAACAGAAAACAGAGTTCTTTAATAAAAAACAGGAATGGCATAAATCCTCTTCCAACGTAGTCAATGGAACAAAAGAACGTAGTATAATGCAGGTTGCACCTGCCATGCATGCAGACTCCGACAGGACAGGACAAGGTGGAAGCAAACGAGACGACAGCTTGCTTCTGGCATCAAAAAACACAAACAAGAATCAGACACTGAAAGTAGCAGGAACAGAGAAAGAAATAGAGACCTAATCAGAGGGGGAAGAGAGAAACAGGTGGGGAAAGAGAGAATGAGCTAGTTAGGGCAGATGTAGAACAGCTGAGGAATGAGAGACAGAGAAGGTAACCTAAAAAGACCAGCAGAGAGAGAGAATGAAGAGAAAGGACAGGAACAGACATAACAAGACATGACAGTACCCCCCCACTCACCGAGCGCTCCTGGCGCACTCGAGGAGGAAACCTGGCGGCAACGGAGGAAATCATCGATCAGCGAACGGTCCAGCACGTCCCGAGAGGGAACCCAACTCCTCTCCTCAGGACCGTACCTCCCAATCCACTAGGTACTGATGACCACGGCCCCGAGGGCGCATGTCCAAAATCTTACGAACCCTGTAGATGGGTGCGCCTCGACAAGGATGGGGGAGGGACGAGCGGGGGCAAGAACGGGCTTAACACAGGAGACATGGAAGACCGGGTGAACGCGACGAAGATAGCGCTGGAGAAGAAGTCGCACTGCGACAGGATTAATGACCTGGGAAATACGGAACGGACCAATGAACCGCGGGGCCAACTTGCGGAAGCTGTCTTAAGGGGAAGGTTCTGAGTGGAGAGCCATACTCTCTGGACCGCAACAATATCTAGGACTCTTGGTCCTACGCTTATTAGCGGCCCTCACAGTCTGCGCCCTATTACGGCAAAGTGCCGACCTGACCCCTTCCAGGTGCGCCGCAACGCTGGACAAAAGCCTGAGCGGAGGGGACGCAGGACTCGGCGAGCTGAGATGAGAACAGCGGAGGCTGGTACCCGAGGCTACACTGAAAAGGGGATAGACCGGTAGCAGACGAGGAAGCGAGTTGTGGGCGACTCTGCCCAGGGGAGCTGTTCTGACCAAGACGCAGGGTTACGAAAAGAAAGACTGCGTAAAATGCGACCAACAGTCTGATTGGCCCGTTCGGCTTGACCGTTAGACTGGGGATGAAAGCCGGACGAGAGACTGACGGAAGCCCCAATCAAACGGCAAAACTCCCTCCAAAATTGAGACGTGAACTGCGGGCCTCTGTCGGAAACGACGTCAGACGGAAGGCCATGAATTCGGAAAACATTCTCGATAATGATCTGAGCCGTCTCCTTAGCAGAAGGGAGCTTATCGAGAGGAATGAAATGAGCCGCCTTAGAGAATCTATCGACAACCGTAAGAATAACTGTCTTCCCGCTGATGAAGGCAGTCCGGTGATAAAATCTAAAGCGATGTGAGACCACGGTCGAGAGGGAATGGGAAGCGGTCTGAGACGGCCGGCAGGAGGAGAGTTCCCAGATTTAGTCTGCGCGCAGACCGAACAAGCGGCGACAAATCGACGCGCGTCACGTTCCCGAGTGGGCCACCAGAAACGCTGGCGAATGGAAGCGAGCGTACCTAACGCCGGGTGGCCGGCTAACTTGGCAGAGTGGGCCCACTGAAGAACGGCCGGACGAGTAGGAACGGGAACGAACAGAAGGTTCCTAGGACAAGCTCGCGGCGACGGAGTGTGAGCGAGTGCTTGCTTTACCTGCCTCTCAATTCCCAGACAGTCAACTCGACAACACGCCCTCAGGGAGAATCCCATCGGGGTCGGTGGAGACCTCAGAAGAACTGAAGAGACGAGAGATAAAGCATCAGGCTTGGTGTTTTTTGAGCCCGGACGATAAGAAATAACAAACTCGAAACGAGCGAAAAACAGAGCCCAACGAGCCTGACGCGTATTAAGTCGTTTGGCTGAACGGATGTACTCAAGGTTCCTATGGTCAGTCCAAACGACAAAAGGAACGGTCGCCCCCTCCAACCACTGTCGCCATTCGCCTAGGCTAAGCGGATGGCGAGCAGTTCGCGATTACCAACATCATAGTTACGTTCTACGGCGATAAGCGATGAGAGAAAAACCGCAAGGATGGACCTTGCCGTCAGAGAGAGAGCGCTGAGAAAGAATGGCTCCCACGCCCACCTCTGACGCTGTCAACCTCAACAACAAACTGTCTGAGAGGAATGTCATGTTCCGAGCCCAGGTCTCGTCCATAAAACAGCCCTCCGCCCCAGAGTCTATCAAGGCACTGCAGGAAGCAGATGAACCGGCCAGCGGAGATGGACCGAAAGGTAGTGCGTGATCCAGAAGGAGAGGCTCTGAGTAGTTGCGTCACCAGTAGCCCTCCTCTTACTGATGAGCTCTGGCCTTTACTGGACATGAGGTGACAAAATGACCAGCGGAGCCGCAGTAGAGACAGAGGCGATTGGTGATTCTCCGTTCCCTCTCCTTGGCCGAGATGCGAATACCCCCCAGCTGCATAGGGCTCAGCATCCGAGCCGGCGGGGGAGGGTGGCAGTGATGCGGCAGGTGGCAGTGATGTGGAGAGGGGAGCAACGGAGAACGTGAGCTCCTTTCCACGAGCGTCAAACATGACAAGATCAAACTGTCGCTTCATGCGAATAGCGAGAGCTATTAAGGAGTCCAGACTGGGAAGGAACCTCCCGGAGAGGATCTCATCCTTAACCTCGACGGAGACCCTCCAGAAAACGAGCGAGCAAAGCCGGCCTGCTCCAGTCACTAGAGGCAGCGTAGAGTGCAAACTCAATAGAATAATCCGTTATGGATCTATTCCCCTGACATAGGGAAGACAGGGCCCTGGAAGCCTCGCCAAAAAACAGAACGGTCAAAACCCGTATCATCTCCTCCTTAAAGTCCTGATACTGGTTAATACACTCAGCCCGCCTCCCAGACTGCCGTGCCCCACTCACGCGCCCCGTCCGGTAAGGAGAGAAATGACGTGGCGGGCGGGCTGCGCTCCTGGAGTAAGTGTTGGGCTGGAGAGAACACCACATCACACTGAGTGAGGAATGAGCGGCACTCAGTGGGCTCCCCAGAGTAACACGGCGGGTTGTTGATCCTGGGCTCCGGAGACTCGGAAACCCTGGAAGTGGGCGGTGGATCGAGGTGGAGTAGGTGAACCCGTCTTGTGAGGTCGGAGACTTGGACGGCCAGGGTCTCAACGGCATGTTGAGCAGCAGACAATTCCTCCTCGTGTCTGCCTAGCATCGCTCCCTGGATCTCGACGGCGGAGTGAAAAGGGTCCGGAGCCGCTGGGTCCATTCTTGGTCTGATTCTTCTGTTATGAACTTGAGTGAAGACCCAAACGCGGTTTTAACAGAAAACAGAGTTCTTTAATAAAAAACAGGAATGGCATAAATCCTCTTCCAACGTAGTCAATGGAACAAAAGAACGTAGTATAATGCAGGTTGCACCTGCCATGCATGCAGACTCCGACAGGACAGGACAAGGTGGAAGCAAACGAGACGACAGCTTGCTTCTGGCATCAAAAAACACAAACAAGAATCAGACACTGAAAGTAGCAGGAACAGAGAAAGAAATAGAGACCTAATCAGAGGGGGAAGAGAGAAACAGGTGGGGAAAGAGAGAATGAGCTAGTTAGGGCAGATGTAGAACAGCTGAGGAATGAGAGACAGAGAAGGTAACCTAAAAAAGACCAGCAGAGAGAGAGAATGAAGAGAAAGGACAGGAACAGACATAACAAGACATGACAATAAGGGCACAAGGCGAGACACAGATGCAGACATAGGAGGCAGATGATTAGTCCAAGATGTTTAAGCAGCTAGCTAACATCCACTGTCCACTAGCACTGTAGAAACTATTACACTCAACTGAACGACTCGATTAGCGTAGTGTCAGCTAGCTACATAGTTGTCTTCGCTGTCTTCGTATCCAAGATAATTGTGCAGTTTAGAGTGTGTAGACTTAGAGTGATTATCTTAATTTACCGAGGTTAGCTAGCCAGCTATTTGTCGTCCTTAACGTAGGAAATGCTGCTAGCTAGCTAGCCAACAGCTAGCCAACCTCTACCGAATTGGAACTCCAACTACCGTCAACATTCCGTCGCTCCACAGGTAGTATCACATTTTCATTTCACTTCATTACAGTACAACGGTTTGATTTGTTTGATCGTAGCTAGCCAGCTACATAGCCGTCTTTGTATCTAAGACAATTGTGTAGTCTAGGAGCTTATTTTCTAGGTTAGCTGGCCAGCTATTGTCGTTCTTCTAACGTAGCTAGCCAGCTAGCCCCCGAATAGCAGCACTGTAGTAACTATTACAGTACAACGGTTTGTTTTGTTTGATCGTAGCTAGCTAGCTACATAGCCGTCTTTGTATCTAAGACAATTGTGTAGCCTAGAGCGATTTTCTAGGGTTAGCTGGCCAGCTATTGTCGTTCTTTTAACGTAGCTAGCCAGCTAGCCCCCGAATAGCAGCACTGTAGTAACTATTACAGTACAACGGTTTGTTTTGTTTGATCGTAGCTAGCTAGCTACATAGCCGCCTTTGTATCTAAGACAATTGTGTAGCCTAGAGCGATTTTCTAGGTTAGCTAGCCAGCTATTGTCGTTTTAAAGTAACGTAATGCAATCAACCTGCTAGCTAGCCAGCTAGCCCCCGAATAGCAGCACTGTAGAAAAAACTATTACACTCGACGGAACGTATTTGATTAGTGTAGTGTCAACATCGCAGCCACTACCAGCTAGCCTACTCCAGCAGTACTGTATCATTTCAATCATTTTAGTCAATAAGATTCTTGCTACGTAAGCTTAACTTTCTGAACATTCGAGACGTGTAGTCCACTTGTCATTCCAATCTCCTTGCATTAGCGTAGCTCTTCTGTACCCTGTTAACTATGTGTCTATCTATCCCTGTTCTCTCCTCTCTGCACAGACCATACAAACGCTCCACACCGTGGCCGCGGCCACCCTAATCTGGTGGTCCCAGCGCGCACTCCACGTGGAGTTCCAGGTCCCGGTAGCCTCTGGAACTGCCGATCTGCGGCCAACAAGGCAGAGTTCATCTCAGCCATGCCTCCCTCCAGTCCCTCGACTTCCTGGCACTGACGGAAACATGGATCACCACAGATAACACTGCTACTCCTACTGCTCTCTCTTCTGTCCACTTCACGTGTTCTCGCACACTTCGAAAGAGCTTCTGGTCAGCGTGGGTGGTGGCACCGGGATCCTCATCTCTCCCAAGTGGTCATTCTCTCTCTCCCTTACCCATCTATCTATCGCCTCTTTGAATTCCATGCTGTCACAGTTACCAGCCCTTTCAAGCTTAACATCCTTATCATTTATCGCCTCCAGGTTCCCTCGGAGAGTTCATCAATGAGCTTGATGCCTTGATAAGCTCCCTTTCCTGAGGACGGCTCACCTCTCACAGTCCTGGGGCGACTTTAACCTCCCCACGTCTACCTTTGACTCATTCCTCTCTGCCTCCTTCTTCCACTCCTCTCCTCTTTGACCTCACCCTCTCACCTTCCCCCTACTCGGGCAGGCACACGCCGACCTCATCTTTACTAGATGCTGTTCTTCCACTAAACCTCACTGCAACTCCTCCAAGTTCTCTGACCACTACCTTGTATCCTTTTCCTCTCGCTCTCATCCAACACTTCCCACACTGCCCCTACCGGATGGTATCGTCCCAACCTTCGCCTCTCTCTCCCCGCTACTCTTTCCTCTTCCGTCCTATCATCTCTTCCCTCTGCTCATACCTTCTCCAACCTTTCTCCTGATTCTGCCTCCTCAACCTCCTCTTTCCCTTTCTGCATCCCTTGACTCTCTATGTCCCCTATCCTCCAGGCCGGCTCGGTCCTCCCTCCCGCTCCGTGGCTCGATGACTCATTACAGCTCACAGAACAGAGCTCCGGGCAGCCGAGCGGAAATGGAGGAAAACTCCCGCCCTGCGGACCTGGCATCCTTTCACTCCCTCCTCTCTACATTTTCCTCCTCTGTCTCTGCTGCTAAAGCCACTTTCTACCACTCTAAATTCCAAGCATCTGCCTCTAACCCTAGGAAGCTCTTGCCACCTTCTCCTCCCTCCTGAATCCTCCTCCCCTCCCCCCCCTCCTCCCTCTCTGCAGATGACTTCGCTCAACCATTTTGAAAAGAAGGTCGACGACATCCGATCCCTCGTTTGCTAAGTCAAAACGACACCGCTGGTTCTGCTCACACTGCCCTACCCTGTGCTCTGACCTCTTTCTCCCCTCTCTCCAGATGAAATCTCGCTTCTTGTGACGGCCGGCCGCCCCAACAACCTGCCCGCTCGACCCTATCCTCCTCTCTTCTCCAGACCATTTCCGGGGACCTTCTCCCCCACTCTCACCTCGCTCATCAACTCATCCCTGACCGCTGGCTACCCCGTCTTCAAGAGAGCGAGAGTTGCACCCCTTCTGAAAAAACCTACACTCGATCCCTCCGATGTCAACAACTACAGACCAGTATCCCTTCTTTTCTTTTCTCCAAAACTCTTGAACGTGCCGTCCTGGCCAGCTCTCCCGCTATCTCTCTCAGAATGACCTTTCTCTGATCCAAATCAGTCAGGTTTCAAGACTAGTCATTCAACTGAGACTGCTCTTCTCTGCATCACGGAGGCGCCGCACTGCTAAAGCTAACTCTCTCTGCTCTCATCCTTCTAGACCTATCGGCGTCTTCGATACTGTGAACCATCAGATCCTCCCTCTCCACCCTCTCTCCGAAAGGGCATCTCCCGGCGCGGCCCACGCGTGGATTGCGTCCTACCTGACAGGTCGCTCCTACCAGGTGGCGTGGCGAGAATCTGTCTCCGCTCACGCGCTCTCACCACTGGTGTCCCCCAGGGCTCTGTTCTAGGCCCTCTCCCTATTCTCGCTATACACCAAGTCACTTGGCTCTGTCATAACCTCACATGGTCTCTCCTATCATTGCTATGCAGACGACACAATTAATCTTCTCCTTTCCCCTTCTGATGACCAGGTGCGTAATCGTGATCTCTGCATGTCTGGCAGACATATCAGTGTGGATGACGGATCACCACCTCAAGCTGAACCTCGCAAGACGGAGCTGCTCTTCCTCCCGGGAAGGACTGCCCGTTCCATGATCTCGCCATCACGGTTGACAACTCCATTGTGTCCTCCTCCCAGAGCGCTAAGAACCTTGGCGTGATCCCCTGACAACACCCTGTCGTTCTCAACCAACATCATGGCGGTGGCCCGTTCCTGTAGGTTCATGCTCTACAACATCCGCAGAGTACGACCCTGCCTCACAGGAAGCGGCGTAGGTCCTAATCCAGGCACTTGTCATCTCCTGCCTGGATTACTGCAACTCGCTGTTGGCTGGGCTCTGCCTGTGCCATTAAACCCCCACAACTCATCCAGAACGCCGCAGCTCCGTTTGGTGTTCAACCTTCCCAAGTTCTCTCACGTCACCCCCGCTCCTCCGCTCCTCTCCCACTGGCTTCCAGTTGAAGCTCGCATCCGCTACAAGACCATGGTGCTTTCGCTTCACGGAGCTGTGAGGGGGAACGGCACCGCAGTACCCTCCAGGCTCTGATCAGGCCCTACACCCAAGCAAGGGCACTGCGTTCATCCACCTCTGGCCTGCTCGCCTCCCTACCATTGAGGAAGTACAGTTCCTGCCAGCCCAGTCAAAACTGTTCGCTGCTCTGGCCCCCCAATGGTGGAACAAACTCCCTCACGACGCCAGGACAGCGGAGTCAATCACCACCTTCCGGAGACACCTGGAAACCCCACCTCTTCAAGGAATACCCAGGATAGGATAAGTAATCCTTCTCACCACCCCCCTTTACTGATTTAGATGCACTATTGTAAAGTGGCTGTTCCACTGGATGTCAGGAAGGTGAATTCACCATTTGTAAGTCGTCCTGGATAAGAGCGTCTGCTAAATGACTTAAATGTAAATGTAAATGTTTATTAACAATCCAAAATGGGGTAGGCAACAGAATGGTCGTGGACAGGCAAAAGGTCAAAACCAGTTCAGAGTTCAAGAGGGGTGGCAGAATGGCAGGCAGGCTCGATGTCAGGGCAGGGTAGAATGTCAGGCAGGATGGTATGGAGTCCAGAAAACCAGGCCGAGGTCAAAACTGGGAAGACTAGTAAAGAGAGTAGAACAGCAGGCACACAGGAAAAAGACGCTGGTTGACTTTGAACATACAATACGAACTGACACAGAGAGATAGGAAACACAGGGATAAATTCACCAGGGAAAATAAGCGACACCTGGAGGGGGTAGAGACAATCACAAGGACATGTTAAACAGATCAGGGCGTGACAGATAAAACCGCCTAAGGGGGCGGAGTTGCAATCTACTACAGAGATAGAATTCTGCAGGCTGTCATACTATCCAGGCCTGTGCCCAAACAATTCAAGCTTCTACTTTTAAAAAATCCACCTTTCTAGAAACAAGTCTCTCACTGTTGCTGCTTGTTATAGACACCCTTCAGCCCCCAGTTGTGCCCTGACACCATATGAATTGATTGCCCCCCCATCTATCTTCAGAGTTCGCACTGTTAGGTGACCTGAACTGGGATATGCTTAACACCCCCGGCTGTCCTACAATCTAAGCTAGATGCCCTCAATCTCACACAAATGATGAAGGAACCTACCAGGTACAAACCCTAAATCTGTAACCATGGGCACCCTCTTAGATATCATCCTGACCAACTTGCCCTCTAAATACACCTCTGTCTTCAACCAGATCTCAGCGATCACTGCCTCATTGCCTGTGTGCGTGATGGGTCCGCGGTCAAACGACCACCCCTCATCACTGTCAAACGCTGTCTAAAACACTTCAGCGAGCAGGCCTTTCTAATCGACCGGCCCGGTATCCTGGAAGGATATTGACCTCATCCCGAAAGCAGAGGATGCTTGCTGCTTTTTAAACGTGTTTTCCTGCCATCTTAAATAAGCATGCCTCTTTCTAAAATGTAGAACTAAGAACAGATATAGCCCTTGGTTCACCCCAGACTTGACTGCCCTTGACTTAGAATATGT
>NW_027015808.1:0-10929 GCF_036934945.1 Oncorhynchus masou masou
ACATATGTCAGAGTCAAGGCCCGCGGGCCACATCCGGCCCGCGAGAAGGTTTTTTACGGCCCCTGGGATGATCTTGATTTATTATTAGAACCGGCCCGCAGACCGCAGCAAGCCGGCAGCCCGCAGATCTTTTACACGCACCAATACTACATTTCCCACAATGCAACGGTGACGCACCGAGCAGTAGGCTGCTTCATTTCAATATTTATTGGCACAGCAGTCGTCAGCATCACAGTAAAATTAACTTTCAGATACCCATCAAAAATGGCAAAACGGAAGGTGGACACTGAGAACCGGGGTTTCAAACAAGGTGGGAGTCGGAGTATATGTTCACGGAGGTAGCTGGAAAACCTGTGTGTCTTCTGTGTGGAGAAAGTGTGGCGGTACTGAAAGAGTATAATCTGAGACGACATTATGAAACGAAACACGCGGACAAAAACAAGAATATGGACATGGAACAAAGGCTACAAAAGGCAGAGGAATTAAAACGAGGCCTCAAATCTCGACAGGCTCTGTTCAAAAAAGCCAAATCACAAGGCCAGGCTGCTGTCAAGGCCAGTTTTATTTTGGCAGAAGAGATCGCTAAATCAGCCCGGCCATTTACGGAGGGGGATTTCATCAAAAACTGCATGATTAAAGTTTGTGACGAAGTTTGCCCAGAAAAAGGCAACTCTTTTTAAATGTGAGTCTGAGCAGAAACACCATTGCCAAGAGAAAGAGACCAGTTGTCCATCAATCTAAAAGAGAAGCAGAAAAAGGAAGGCAAGATTTCATTGTACACTTGGCTGTGGATGAGAGCACCGACATTTCTGACATTGCCCAGTTGTCAATTTTCATCCGCGGAGTGGACTCCAGCCTAAGCGTGACAGAGGAGTTTTTGGCTTTACGTCCCATGCATGGCACAACTACGGGCATGATTTGTATGAAGAGGTGTCAAGATGTGTAAATGAGATGGAGCTGCCTTGGGAAAACTGTGGGTTTGACAACCGACGGAGCACCTGCGATGTGTGGACACAGGAGCGGACTGGTGGCGAAGATACGGAAAAGATGCAAGAGGAAAACGCGACAGGTGAGCTGACAGCTTATCATTGTATCATACACCAGGAAGCGTTACAGAAGGTAAAGCCTTGGAAATGGAGCATGTAATGAGCATCATCACGCGCACAGTTAACTTTATCAGAGCCAAAGGTTTGAATCACCGCCAGTTCAAGGCATTTCTTACGGAGTTAGAAACGGAGCACATGGTGATTTGCCTTATCACACAGAGGTGCGATGGCTAAGCCAGGGAAAGGTGCTTCAAAGATGTTTCGAGCTTCGTGAGGAGATTTGTCTGTTCTTGGACAGCAAAGGGAAAGACACAACACAACTCCGAGACGAAATGTTTCTGTGTGAAATGGCTTTTCTGTGTGACATTACGAGTCATCTGAATGCAAATGAACTTGCAGCTGCAGGGTCGGGATCATGTCATCTCTGATATGTACAGTACAGTGAAGGCATTTTAAAACCAAACTGACTCTGTGGGAGACGCAGATGCGGAAAGAAAATTTGAGCCACTTTCCCAGCCAGACCATGAAAGAGAAGCCCTCTACCAGTGCGCCCCTGAGCGCACAGTTGGCTGATAAAATAGGTATGCTTGCCGCTGACTTTCGACGCCGATTTGCTGACTTTGAAGCACAAAAAAGCAGGTTGGAACTGCTCGGTAACCCATTTGCTGTCGACGTGGAAAGCTCACCACCAAACCTCCAAATGGAGTTGATTGACTCAATGCAATGATGCACTGAGGGCAAAATATGCGGCAGTGGGTGCTGCGGAGGCCCGCCTCCGTTTCCTCCCGACACAATGTCCAGCTGCGCATCCAGGCTGCTCAAACGTTGTCTATGTTTGGCAGCACATACCTGTGTGAACAACTTTTTTTCTTTGATGAACCTGGAACAAAACATCACACAGAAGTCGACTTACTGCTGAACACTCTCCACTCAATTCTGAGGATTTCCTCAGCTCAGAGCTCACTCCGAACATTGATGAACTTGTGGAAAAGATGGGACACCACCAAGTATCACCCTCAACTCAAACAAGTGAACATTACTGTGCAATCACATATTTAGAGTTTTTACTCAGTTCAAGTTTAAAAGTTAAGGTTTAATATTTGTTTTCACTGCATGTTACTTCTCCTTAAACAAAGTGTTGTTTTTGATTAATAGATTTTTGCACTTTATTTTATTGTATTTCAATCCAATTATATTTTAAAAATATTTCAGTTGAGTGGATGATAGAAAATTGCTATTATTGTTTTTTTCTTTGAAGTAAATTTAGCCCACTTTTGCTAAAATAGAAATATAGGCTACTGATGGTGCCTTGAATAATGGTTTCTTTCATTTAATGTTCATGTTATGGGATTTTTATATAAAGGAAATTTGTCTTTTGTGTCTGTTGAAAATTAAAGATTACTGACAGAGCACAAGAAAATATTGCTTTATTTATCTGATCATATTGAATATATTTGTTAGGTTTTCAGTAGGTTAATTAGGTTCACTAGACTATATGCGTCATTTAAAAAATTTTTTCAATGAACATTCGAACAGTCCGGCCTCGGCTTGTAGCTAAATTTTTTATTTGGCCCTCCATTCATTTGACTTTGACACCCCTGTTCTAGAGCATGAAAGTCAGATATGACTTTAGGTTGATGATAGTTGAAGCATCATGAGCTGCTTGAGTTTGAGAGCCTTCATGCTGTTTAGCATCACCACCACCAAACTTCCATCACGGCACCTTGGCAGACACAACTTCTCCTACTTTACTCTTCAAAATCACAAGCCAATGTCATCAGACTTACCGCTGTGACTCCACCATTGTCCTTAAACTTCACCAACACCTTGAACCCCACGTCTCTCCATACAACACTGTGAACCAAACCTCCCTCATCACTACTCTCCCCTGAACAAAAGATCCTCGGTCTTCCTCTTCTTCATATCTATTTGCCCGACTCTTCCTCCACCTTTTTCCCCTCCACTGCTACAGTCCATCCAATCCTCCTCAACCCCTAACCCCTCCTAACTTTCCATCCATCTCTGCTACAGTCCATCCAATCCTCCTCAACCCTAACCCCTCCTAACTTTCCATCCATCTCTGCTACAGTCCATCCAATCCTCCTCAACCCCTAACCCCTCCTAACTTTCCATCCATCTCTGCTACACTCCATCCAATCCTCCTCAACCCCTAACCCCTCCTAACTTTCCATCCATCTCTGCTACACTCCATCCAATCCTCCTCAACCCCTAACCCCTCCTAACTTTCCATCCATCTCTGCTACAGTCCATCCAATCCTCCTCAACCCCTAACCCCTCCTAACTTTCCATCCATCTCTGCTACACTCCATCCAATCCTCCTCAACCCCTAACCCCTCCTAACTTTCCATCCATCTCTGCTACAGTCCATCCAATCCTCCTCAACCCCTAACCCCTCCTAACTTTCCATCCATCTCTGCTACACTCCATCCAATCCTCCTCAACCCCTAACCCCTCCTAACTTTCCATCCATCTCTGCTACAGTCCATCCAATCCTCCTCAACCCCTAACCCCTCCTAACTTTCCATCCATCTCTGCTACACTCCATCCAATCCTCCTCAACCCCTAACCCCTCCTAACTTTCCATCCATCTCTGCTACACTCCATCCAATCCTCCTCAACCCCTAACCCCTCCTAACTTTCCATCCATCTCTGCTACACTCCATCCAATCCTCCTCAACCCCTAACCCCTCCTAACTTTCCATCCATCTCTGCTACACTCCATCCAATCCTCCTCAACCCCTAACCCCTCCTAACTTTCCATCCATCTCTGCTACACTCCATCCAATCCTCCTCAACCCCTAACCCCTCCTAACTTTCCATCCATCTCTGCTACACTCCATCCAATCCTCCTCAACCCCTAACCCCTCCTAACTTTCCATCCATCTCTGCTACACTCCATCCAATCCTCCTCAACCCCTAACCCCTCCTAACTTTCCATCCATCTCTGCTACACTCCATCCAATCCTCCCTCAACCCCTAACCCCTCCTAACTTTCCATCCATCTCTGCTACACTCCATCCAATCCTCCTCAACCCCTAACCCCTCCTAACTTTCCATCCATCTCTGCTACACTCCATCCAATCCTCCTCAACCCCTAACCCCTCCTAACTTTCCATCCATCTCTGCTACAGTCACAGCCCGGTGTTACTCAACCGCGTCAACATTTAAAAAGCCTGTGGTTTTCCAATCCGAATCAGACACTGTTGATTCACAAACCTGACACCAATGTGATTTGTTGATTGCTTGCTTGCTAATAATCTTGTAGACCAGACACTTCCGGCCATGCAATTAGGGGAGAAGGGTGCAATTGCAGCCCGCAATTTTGGGCACGCCTGCATTCCGGCATCTGCAAGAACCTCTCTTTAAACTTCTATTGGTCGGGCCTCCTGGGTGGCGCAGTGGTTAAGGGTGCTGTACTGCAGCGCCAGCTGTGCCACCAGAGACTCTGGGTTCGCGACCGGGAGGTCCGTGGGGCAACGCACAATTGGCCTAGCGTCGTCTGGGTTAGGGAGGGTTTGGCCGGTAGGGATATCCTTGTCTCATCACGTACCAGCGACTCCTGTGGCGGGCCGGGCACAGTGCACGCCAACCAAGGTTGCCAGGTGCACAGTGTTGCTTCTGTCTACTGTGTACCAGAGTAGCTAGCCGGAGGTGGTGGTGACTGGTAGACCGTGTCCTTCGCCCCCGCCTGTCGGGCACTGTTTTTCCCGCAGTTCTGTTAACAGGTGAGAATGGCGCTGGATTGTATAGCGGATGTTTTAAGGGCATCTGACTAATTCAGCTATTTTGTGTATTTTTGTCCACTGTTAACTTTTTTGTCCACCTTTCTGCCATCCTTTCCTATGACCAAAAATTGTTTTTGGACATCAGAGCATCACTAACCTCGATTTGGATGAAGATTTCTTCTTCAATGAGTTGGCGGGACAGGACATACTCTCACCCCGGACCAGGCCTTAATCCCTGACACACGGAAGAGAAAGAGCTGGTGATATAGAAGCCGACGTCTGGGTACCCTGATGAAACTAGGGAGGCAAGTAAATAATTTGCCTCCACCCTATTCTATTGGCGAATGTACAATTACAGGAGAACAAACTGAATGAGCTCCTTTTGAGAATGTCCTATCAACAGGACCTGAAATACCACAACATCCTGAACAAGGACATGGATATTATTCTAGCTGGTTTTTCTATGCATCAGAAAGACTGAACGGCAGCGTCAAGTAAGCTCAAGGGTGGAGGTGTGTGTCTCTTTGGAACAGCTGGTGGGTAGTATATGGGGCTTTGGTGACAAAACAGTGACAACATTTCCTGTCTTAGGTCAGTTAGGGTCACCACTTTATTTTAAGAATGTGAAATAATACTCGTAGAGAGTGATTTTATTTCAGCTTTTATTTCTTTCATCACATTCACAGTGGGTCAGAAGTTTACATACACTCAATTAGTATTTGGTAGCATTACCTTTAAATTGGTTAACTTGGGTCAAACGTTTTGGGTAGTCTTCCACAAGCTTCCCACATTAAGTTGGGTTAATTTTGGCCCATTCCTCCTGACAAAGCTTGTGTAACTGAGTCAGGTTTGTAGGCCTCCTTGCTCGCACACTCTGTTTCTATTCTGCCCACAAAGTTTCTATAGGATTGAGGTCAGGGCTTTGTGATGGCCACTCCAATACCTTGACTTTGTTGTCCTTAAGCCATTTTGCCACAACTTTGGAAGTATGCTTGGGGTCATTTGGAAGACCCATTTGCGACCAAGCTTTAACTTCCTGACTGATGTCTTGGGATGTTGCTTCAATATATCCACATAATTTTCCTTCCTCATGATGCCATCTATTTTGTGAAGTGCACCAGTCCCTCCTGCAGCAAAGCACCCCCACAACAAGATGTTACCACCCCGTGCTTCCACGTGTTGGGATGATGTTCTTCGGCTTGCAAGCGTCCCCCTTTTTCATCCAAACATAACAATGGTAATTTTGGCCTAACAAGTTCTATTTTGGTTCCAAAGGAAGTCTACGATCTTTGTCCCCATGTGCAGTTGCAAACCGTAGTCTGGCTTTTTAATGGCGGTTTTTGGAGCAGTGGCTTCTTCGCTTGCTGAGCGGCCTTTTCCAGGTTATGCCGATATTGGACTCGTTTTACTGTGGATATAGATCATTTTGTACCTGTTTCCTCCAGCATCTTCAGCACAAGGTCATTTGCTGTTGTCCTGGGATTGATTTGCACTTTTCGCACCAAAGTACGTTTCATCTCTAGGAGACTGAACACATCTCCTTCCTGAGCGGTATGACGGCTGCGTGGTCCCAAGCTTCCCAGCCATGACATCATTTTATATAATTTTTTTTAAAAGCACAGTCAACTTAGGTGTATGTCAGCTTCTGACCCACTGGAATTGTGATGCAGTGAATTATAAGTGAAAATAATCCGTCTGTAAACAATTGCTGAGAAAATGTACTGGTCCTGCACACAGTAGATGTCCTAACCCACTTCCCAAATCTATAGTTTGTTAACATGTGTGCAGTGGTTGAAAAGCGAGTTTTAAGTGTATGTAAACTTCCAGGCTTCAACTGTACCTTTTAAACAGGTTGGCAACATTCACAAGGCCGCAAGGCCAGATGGATCTACCAGGACAGGTACTTAGAGTATGCGCCGACCAGCTGGCAAGCTTCCAGACCACCATAGATCCACAGATGACACAATCTCTATTGCACTCCAAGCTGCTCCCTTTCCCACTTGGACAAAAGGTACACGACTTCAAAACCATTATTACGTTTGCAGATGACACGGCGGTGGTAGGCCTGATCACCGACAACGATGAGACAGCATACAGGGATGCGGTCAGAGACCTGGTGGTGCGGCGCCAGGACAACAACCTCTCCCTCAACGTCAGCAAGACAAAGGAACTGATCGTGCACTATAGGACAAGGCTGTAGTGGAGCGGGTTGATTAGCTTCAGGATTCCTCAGTGACCACATCACTAAGGATCTATCATAGTCCTAAAAACAGCAACACAGTCATGGAGAGGGCACGACAATGCCTCTTCCCCCTCACCCGGACGACTGAAAAGATTTGGCCTGGGCCCTCAGATCCTCAAAGATCTACATCCGGTTTGAGTTAGCACCTTGACTGCTGCATCTCTGCTTGGTGTGGCAAGAGCTTGCCATGCGACCGCATAGCGCTACAGACGGTAGTGCTGGCGAGGCTCCCCTGCCTACCAGGACCACTATACCCGGTGGTGTTTGAGGAAGGCCTAAAAATTGTCAAAGACTCCTGTCACCCAAGTCATAGGCCTGTTCTCTCTGCTAATCGCATGGCAAGCGGTACTGATGCACCAAGTCTGGAACCAGCAGGACCTTGGATAGATTCTACCCCTCAAGCCATTAGACTGATAAATAGTTAGTCCGGGTAGCTAAGTGTGTTTAACTATTTAACTAAACTCAGCAAAAAAAGAAACATCCCTTTTTTCAGGACCCCATCTTTCAAAGATAATTTGTACAAAATCCAAATAACTTTACAGATCTTCATTGTAAAGGGTTTAAACACTGTTTCCCATGTTTGTTCAATGAACCATAAACAATTAATGAATTCATGCACCTGTGGAATGCGTCGCAGAAGCCACTAACAGCTTACAGACGGTAGGCAATTAAGGTCACAGTTATGAAAACTTAGGACACTAAAGAGGCCTTTCTACTGACTCAAAAGAAAGATGCCCAGTGTTCCTGCTCATCTGGGTGAACGTGCCTTAGGCATGCTGCAAGTAGAAGCGACAGGGTAGCCTGGTGGTTAGAGCGTTGGACTAGTAAAACCGGAAGGTTGTGAGTTCAAACCCCGAGCTGACAAGGCACAAATCTGCCTGCTCTGCCCTTGAACAGGCAGTTAAGCCACTGTTCCCAGGCCGTCATTGAAAATAAGAATTTGTTCTTAACTGACTTGCCTGGTTAAATAAAGGTAAAATTAAAAAACTGCAGATGTGGCCAGGGCAATAAATTGCAATGTACCGTGAGACGCCTAAGACGGCGCTACAGGGAGACGGGACGGACAGCTGATCATCCTCGCAGTGGCAGACCACGTGTGACAACACCTGCACAGGATCGGTACATCCGAACATCACACCTGCAGGACAGGTACAGGATGGCAACAACAACTGCCCGAGTTACACCAGGAACGCACAATCCCTCCATCGGTGCTCAGACTGTCCGCAATAGTCTGGAGAGAGGCTGGACTGAGGCCTTGTAGGCCTGTTGTAGGGCAGGTCCCCACCAGACATCACCGGCAACCATGTCGCCTATGGGCACAAACCCACCGTCGACTGGACCAGACAGGACTGGCAAAAAGTGCTCTTCACTGACGAGTCGTGGTTTTGTCTCACCAGGGTGATGGTCAGATTCGCGTTTATCGTCGAAGGAATGAGCGTTACACCGAGGCCTGTACTCTGGGGCGGGATCGATTTGGAGGTGGAGGGTCCGTCATGGTCTGGGGCGGTGTGTCACAGCATCATCGGACTGAGCTTGTTGTCATTGCCAGGCAATCTCAACGCTGTGCGTTACAGGAATACATCCTCCTCCCTCATGTGGTACCCTTCCTGCAGGCTCATCCTGACATGACCCTCCAGCATGACAATGCCACCAGCCATACTGCTTGTTCTGTGCGTGATTTCCTGGCAAGACAGGAATGTCAGTGTTCTGCCATGGCCAGTGAAGAGCCCGGATCTCAATCCCATTGAGCACGTCTGGGACCTGTTGGATTGGAGGGTGAGGGCTAGGGACAGGGCCATTCCCCCAGAAATGTCCGGGAACTTGCAGGTGCCTTGTTGGAAGAGTGGGGTAACATCTCGCAGCAAGAACTGGCCAATCTGGTGCAGTCCATGAGGAGGAGATGCACTGCAGTACTTAATGCAGCTGGTGGCCACACCAGATACTGACTGTTACTTTTGCATTATCGCCCCCCTTTGTTCAGGGACACATTATTCAATTTCTGTTAGTCACATGTCTGTGGAACTTGTTCAGTTTATGTCTCAGTTGTTGAATCTTGTTATGTTCATACAAATATTTACACATGTAAAGTTTGCTGAAAATAAACGCAGTTGACAGTGAGAGGATGTTTCTTTTTTTGCTGCGTTTATTTGCATTGACCCTTTTTGTACCAACTTCTTTTACTCATCACTTTCTAGTAGCTACTGCTACTGTTTACTCTCTGTTACTAATACTGTGCATTCTGAAAGTATTCCAGGGCCCTTGACTTTTTCATATTTTGTTACGTTACAGCCTCATTCTAAAGCCTTATTCCTCGTCAATCTACACACAATACCCCAAAATGACACTTCGCAAAGCCTGTTTTAGAAAATACAGAAATACCTCATTTACATAAGTATTCAGACCTTTTGCTATGAGATCGGGGGGGTGGGCTCAGGTGCATCCCTGTTTCCATTGATCATCCTTGATGTTTCAGCAGCTCTGATTGGAGTCCACCTGTCGTAAATTCAATTGATTCGGCATGATTTCGAAAGGCACAAATTTGGCTATATAAGGTCCCACAGTTGACAGTGCTAGTCAGAGCAAAAACCAAGCCATGAGGTCGAAGCGAATTGTCCGTAGAGCTCCAAGACAGGATTGTGTCAGAGGCACAGATCTGGAGAAGGGTACACAAAGATTTCTGCAGTATTGAATGTCCCTAAGAACACAGCGACCTCCACCATTCTTAAATGTAAGTGGTTTGGAACCACCAAGACTCTTCCTAGAGCTGGCCGCCCGGCCAAACTGAGCAATCAGGCGAGAAGGGCCTTGGTCAGGGAGATGACCAAGAACCCGATGGTCACTCTAACAAAGCTCTAGAGTTCCTCTGTGAGATGGAGAACCTGTCAGAAGGACAACCATCTCTGCAGCACTACACCAATCAGGCCTTTACAGTAAAAGGCACATAACAGCCTGCTTGGAGTTTGCCAAAAGGCACCTGAAGAATCTCAGACCATGTAAAACAAGATTCTCTGGTTTGATGAAACCAAGGTTTAACTCTTTGGCCTGAATGCCAATTGTCATGTCTGGAGGAAACCTGGCACCATCCCAAAGGTGAAGCATGGTGGTGACCGCATGTGGGAATGTTTTCCAGCGGCAGGGACTGGTAGACCAGTCAGGATCGAGGGAAAGATGATCGGAGCAAAGTAGAAGAGAGATCCGCGGAAAACCTTCTCCAGAGTGCTCAGGACCTCAGACTGGGGTGAGGATAACAACCCCTAAGCACTCAGCCAAGACAACGCAGAGTGGCTTTGAGACAAGTCTCTGAATGTCCTTGAGTGGCTCCAGCCAGAGACCAGACTTGGAACCTGATCGGAACATCTCTGGAGAGACCTGGAAAAATAACTGTACAGCAACTCTCCCCATCTAACCTGGACAGAGCTTGAGAGGATCTGCAGAGAAGAATGGGAGAAACTCCCCAAATACATGTGTGCCAAGCATGTAGTGTCATACCCAAGATGACTCCAGGCTGTAACTGCTGCCAAAGGTGCTACAACAAAGTCCTGAGTTAAGGGTCTGAATATTTATGTAAATGTGATATTTCAGTTTTGTATATATTTTAAATTTGCAAAACTGTATGGGCATGTGTGTAGATTGATGAGGGATTTAATACATCTTAGAGTAAGGCTGTTGCGTAACAAAATGTGGAAAGAGTCAAGTGGTCTGAATCCTTTCCGAATGCAGTGTATCAATTACCTCAGTATGTGCACATCAACTCGGACTGGTACCCTTTCGTATATAGCTAAGTTATCGTTACACATGGTGTATCTATTAATCCTTGTCATTATTACGTGTCATTGCTTTTATATTATCTCTCTGTGTATGCATGGGAACGGACCATAAGTAAGCTATTTCACTG
>NW_027015809.1:0-10926 GCF_036934945.1 Oncorhynchus masou masou
ACATGCACCAGGGTTTAATGTGAAACTGTTCATCTTACCGTTTTTCAGATATGCAGACCAGAAATGGAATCCTCTACACCAGAACATGGCTTCCTGTAACGCCTGTAAGAATCTGTTGTCTACTCCTAGTTTTTTGCAAAGATTGTATTAAGGATGAACCTATCCCGAACCTGATTCCTGTAAGATTGACAACCCTGTCGGATCTGACTTCTGAAATACAATTGGCATAATTGATCATGATACAGTTGAACATCCTTGCACAATATAGTTAATGGTAAAAATGTTTTACCATACTGTCTTTCAGGTAACTGCAGACCAGACATGGATGAGAAAAATACAGTCTGTAGCTAACAACTGTAAGTATCTGTTAGTTTTGTTCAAACTCGTTGCAAGATTGTATTAAGGATGAACCTATCCCGAACCTGATTCCTGTAAGATTGACAACCCTGTCGGATCTGACTCCTAAAATACAATTAGCATAATTGATCATGATACATTTGAACGTGCATGCACAAACGTCATGTTAATATTTTGACTACTGTCTTTCAGGGAACTGCAGACCAGACATGGATGAGGAAAATACAGTCTGTAGCTAACAACTGTAAGTATCTGTTAGCTTTGTTCAAACTCGTTGTAAGATTGTATTAAGGATGAACCTATCCCGAACCTGATTCCTGTAAGATTGACAACCCTGTCGGATCTGACTTCTGAAATACCATTTGCAGATTTCTGATACCACAGTTGAACATGCACCAGGGTTTAATGTGAAACTGTTCATCTTACCGTTTTTCAGATATGCAGACCAGAAATGGAATCCTCTACACCAGAACATGGCTTCCTGTAACGCCTGTAAGAATCTGTTGTCTACTCCTAGTTTTTTGCAAAGATTGTATTAAGGATGAACCTATCCCGAACCTGATTCCTGTAAGATTGACAACCCTGTCGGATCTGACTTCTGAAATACAATTGGCATAATTGATCATGATACATTTGAACATCCATGCACAATATAGTTAATGGTAAAAAAATGTTTTACCATACTGTCTTTCAGGTAACTGCAGACCAGACATGGATGAGAAAAATACAGTCTGTAGCTAACAACTGTAAGTATCTGTTAGTTTTGTTCAAACTCGTTGTAAGATTGTATTAAGGATGAACCTATCCCGAACCTGATTCCTGTAAGATTGACAACCCTGTCGGATCTGACTTCTGAAATACAATTAGCATAATTGATCATGATACATTTGAACGTGCATGCACAAACTTCATGTTCATATTTTGACTGTACTGTCTTTCAGGGAACTGCAGACCAGAATGGATGGGGAAAGTACATCTTGTAACTAGCTGTAAGTATCTGTTAGTTTTGTTCAAACTCGTTGCAAGATTGTATTAAGGATGAACCTATCCCGAACCTGATTCCTGTAAGATTGACAACCCTGTCGGATCTGACTTCTGAAATACAATTGGCATAATTGATCATGATACATATGAACATCCTTGCACAATATAGTTAATGGTAAAAAAATGTTTTACCATACTGTCTTTCAGGTAACTGCAGACCAGACATGGATGAGAAAAATACAGTCTGTAGCTAACAACTGTAAGTATCTGTTAGTTTTGTTCAAACTCGTTGCAAGATTGTATTAAGGATGAACCTATCCCGAACCTGATTCCTGTAAGATTGACAACCCTGTCGGATCTGACTCCTAAAATACAATTAGCATAATTGATCATGATACATTTGAACGTGCATGCACAAACTTCATGTTAATATTTTGACTACTGTCTTTCAGGGAACTGCAGACCAGAATGGATGGGGAAAGTACATCTTGTAGCTAGCTGTAAGTATATGTTAGCTTTGTTCAAACTCGTTGCAAGATTGTATTAAGGATGAACCTATCCCGAACCTGATTCCTGTAAGATTGACAACCCTGTCGGATTTGACTTCTGAAATACAATTGGCATAATTGATCATGATACATTTGAACATCCTTGCACAACATAGTTAATGGTAAAAACTTTTTTACCATACTGTCTTTCAGGTAACTGCAGACCAGACATGGATGAGAAAAATACAGTCTGTAGCTAACAACTGTAAGTATCTGTTAGTTTTGTTCAAACTCGTTGCAAGATTGTATTAAGGATGAACCTATCCCGAACCTGATTCCTGTAAGATTGACAACCCTGTCGGATCTGACTTCTGAAATACCATTTGCAGATTTCTGATACCACAGTTGAACATGCACCAGGGTTTAATGTGAAACTGTTCATCTTACCGTTTTTCAGATATGCAAACCAGAAATGGAATCCTCTACACCAGAACATGGCTTCCTGTAACGCCTGTAAGAATCTGTTGTCTACTCCTAGTTTTTTGCAAAGATTGTATTAAGGATGAACCTATCCCGAACCTGATTCCTGTAAGATTGACAACCCTGTCGGATCTGACTTCTGAAATACAATTGGCATAATTGATCATGATACATTTGAACATCCTTGCACAATATAGTTAATGGTAAAAAAATGTTTTACCATACTGTCTTTCAGGTAACTGCAGACCAGACATGGATGAGAAAAATACAGTCTGTAGCTAACAACTGTAAGTATCTGTTAGTTTTGTTCAAACTCGTTGCAAGATTGTATTAAGGATGAACCTATCCCGAACCTGATTCCTGTAAGATTGACAACCCTGTCGGATCTGACTTCTGAAATACAATTGGCATAATTGATCATGATACATTTGAACATCCTTGCACAATATAGTTAATGGTAAAAATGTTTTACCATACTGTCTTTCAGGGAACTGCAGACCAGAATGGATGGGGAAAGTACATCTTGTAGCTAGCTGTAAGTATATGTTAGCTTTGTTCAAACTCGTTGCAAGATTGTATTAAGGATGAACCTATCCCGAACCTGATTCCTGTAAGATTGACAACCCTGTCGGATCTGACTTCTGAAATACCATTTGCAGATTTCTGATACCACAGTTGAACATGCACCAGGGTTTAATGTGAAACTGTTCATCTTACCGTTTTTCAGATATGCAGACCAGAAATGGAATCCTCTACACCAGAACATGGCTTCCTGTAACGCCTGTAAGAATCTGTTGTCTACTCCTAGTTTTTTGCAAAGATTGTATTAAGGATGAACCTATCCCGAACCTGATTCCTGTAAGATTGACAACCCTGTCGGATCTGACTTCTGAAATACAATTGGCATAATTGATCATGATACAGTTGAACATCCTTGCACAATATAGTTAATGGTAAAAAATGTTTTACCATACTGTCTTTCAGGTAACTGCAGACCAGACATGGATGAGAAAAATACAGTCTGTAGCTAACAACTGTAAGTATCTGTTAGTTTTGTTCAAACTCGTTGCAAGATTGTATTAAGGATGAACCTATCCCGAACCTGATTCCTGTAAGATTGACAACCCTGTCGGATCTGACTCCTAAAATACAATTAGCATAATTGATCATGATACATTTGAACGTGCATGCACAAACGTCATGTTAATATTTTGACTACTGTCTTTCAGGGAACTGCAGACCAGACATGGATGAGGAAAATACAGTCTGTAGCTAACAACTGTAAGTATCTGTTAGCTTTGTTCAAACTCGTTGTAAGATTGTATTAAGGATGAACCTATCCCGAACCTGATTCCTGTAAGATTGACAACCCTGTCGGATCTGACTTCTGAAATACCATTTGCAGATTTCTGATACCACAGTTGAACATGCACCAGGGTTTAATGTGAAACTGTTCATCTTACCGTTTTTCAGATATGCAGACCAGAAATGGAATCCTCTACACCAGAACATGGCTTCCTGTAACGCCTGTAAGAATCTGTTGTCTACTCCTAGTTTTTTGCAAAGATTGTATTAAGGATGAACCTATCCCGAACCTGATTCCTGTAAGATTGACAACCCTGTCGGATCTGACTTCTGAAATACAATTGGCATAATTGATCATGATACATTTGAACATCCATGCACAATATAGTTAATGGTAAAAAATGTTTTACCATACTGTCTTTCAGGTAACTGCAGACCAGACATGGATGAGAAAAATACAGTCTGTAGCTAACAACTGTAAGTATCTGTTAGTTTTGTTCAAACTCGTTGTAAGATTGTATTAAGGATGAACCTATCCCGAACCTGATTCCTGTAAGATTGACAACCCTGTCGGATCTGACTTCTGAAATACAATTAGCATAATTGATCATGATACATTTGAACGTGCATGCACAAACTTCATGTTCATATTTTGACTGTACTGTCTTTCAGGGAACTGCAGACCAGAATGGATGGGGAAAGTACATCTTGTAACTAGCTGTAAGTATCTGTTAGTTTTGTTCAAACTCGTTGCAAGATTGTATTAAGGATGAACCTATCCCGAACCTGATTCCTGTAAGATTGACAACCCTGTCGGATCTGACTTCTGAAATACAATTGGCATAATTGATCATGATACATATGAACATCCTTGCACAATATAGTTAATGGTAAAAAATGTTTTACCATACTGTCTTTCAGGTAACTGCAGACCAGACATGGATGAGAAAAATACAGTCTGTAGCTAACAACTGTAAGTATCTGTTAGTTTTGTTCAAACTCGTTGCAAGATTGTATTAAGGATGAACCTATCCCGAACCTGATTCCTGTAAGATTGACAACCCTGTCGGATCTGACTCCTAAAATACAATTAGCATAATTGATCATGATACATTTGAACGTGCATGCACAAACTTCATGTTAATATTTTGACTACTGTCTTTCAGGGAACTGCAGACCAGAATGGATGGGGAAAGTACATCTTGTAGCTAGCTGTAAGTATATGTTAGCTTTGTTCAAACTCGTTGCAAGATTGTATTAAGGATGAACCTATCCCGAACCTGATTCCTGTAAGATTGACAACCCTGTCGGATTTGACTTCTGAAATACAATTGGCATAATTGATCATGATACATTTGAACATCCTTGCACAACATAGTTAATGGTAAAAACTTTTTTTACCATACTGTCTTTCAGGTAACTGCAGACCAGACATGGATGAGAAAATACAGTCTGTAGCTAACAACTGTAAGTATTCGTTATTTTGTTCAAACTCAAGCAGCAAGATTGTATTAAGGATGAACCTATCCCGAACCTGATTCCTGTAAGATTGACAACCCTGTCGGATCTGACTTCTGAAATACCATTTGCAGATTGATACCACAGTTGAACATGCACCAGGGTTTAATGTGAAACTGTTCATCTTACCGTTTTTCAGATATGCAAACCAGAAATGGAATCCTCTACACCAGAACATGGCTTCCTGTAACGCCTGTAAGAATCTGTTGTCTACTCCTAGTTTTTTGCAAAGATTGTATTAAGGATGAACCTTATCCCGAACCTGGATTCCTGTAAGATTGACAACCCTGTCGGATCTGACTGAAATACAATTGGCATAATTGATCATGATACATTTGAACATACTTGCACAATATAGTTAATGGTAAAAATCTTACCATACTGTCTTTCAGATATGCAGACCAGACATGGATGAGACGAGAACATGGCTTCCTGTAACAACTGTAAGAATCTGTTAGTCTACTCCAAGTTTTTTGCAAAGATTGTATTAAGGATGAACCTATCCCGAACCTGATTCCTGTAAGATTGACAACCCTGTCGGATCTGGACTCCTGAAATACAATTAGCATAATTGATCATGATACATTTGAACATCCTTGCACAATATAGTTAATGTAAAAATGTTTTACCATACTGTCTTTCAGGGAACTGCAGACCAGACATGGATGGGAAAGTACATCTTGTAGCTAACAACTGTAAGTATATGTTAGCTTTGTTCAAACTCGTTGTAAGATTGTATTAAGGATGAACCTATCCAACCTGATTCCTGTAAGATTGACAACCCTGTCGGATCTGACTTCTGAAATACCATTTGCAGATTTCTGATACCACAGTTGAACATGCACCAGGGTTTAATGTGAAACTGTTCATCTTACCGTTTTTCAGATATGCAGACTAAATGGAATCCTCTACACTCAGAACATGGCTTCCTGTAACGCCTGTAAGAATCTGTTGTCTACTCCTAGTTTTTTGCAAGATTGTATTAAGGATGAACCTATCCCGAACCTGATTCCTGTAAGATTGACAACCCTGTCGGATCTGACTTCTGAAATACAATTGGCATAATTGATCATGATACATTTGAACATCCATTGCACACATAGTTAATGGTGTTTTACCATACTGTCTTTCAGGTAACTGCAGACCAGACATGAGAAAAATACAGTCTGTAGCTAACAACTGTAAGTATCTGTTAGTTTTGTTCAAAACTACATTATTAAGATTGTATTAAGGATGAACCTATCGAACCTGATTCCTGTAAGATTGACAACCCTGTCGGATCTGACTTCTGAAATACAATTGGCATAATTGATCATGATACATTTGAACATCCATGCAACCAATATAGTTGTGGTAAAAATTTTTTACCATACTGTCTTTCAGGTAACTGCAGACCAGACATGGATGAGAAAAATACAGTCTGTAGCTAATAACTGTAAGTATCTGTTAGTTTTGTTCAAACTGCAAGATTGTATTAAGGATGAACCTATCCTAACCTGATTCCTGTAAGATTGACAAATCCTGTCGGATCTGACTTCTGAAATACCATTTGCAGATTTCTGATACCAGTTGAACATGTGCACCAGGTTTAATGTGAAACTGTTCATCTTACCGTTTTTCAGATATGCAGACCAGAAATGGAATCCTCTACACGAACATGGCTTCCTGTAACGCCTGTAAGAATCTGTTGTCTACTCCTAGTTTTTTGCAAAGATTGTATTAAGGATGAACCTATCCCGAACCTGATTCCTCAAGATTGACAACCCTGTTGGATCTGACTTGATATACAATTAGCATAATTGATCATGATACATTTGAACGTGCATGCACAAACTTCATGTTAATATTTTGACTGTACTGTCTTTCAGGGAACTGCAGACCAGAATGGATGGGGAAAGTACATCTTGTAGCTAGCTGTAAGTATCTGTTAGTTTTGTTCAAACTCGTTGCAAGATTGTATTAAGGATGAACCTATCCCGAACCTGATTCCTGTAAGATTGACAACCCTGTCGGATCTGACTTCTGAAATACAATTGGCATAATTGATCATGATACAGTTGAACATCCTTGCACAATATAGTTAATGGTAAAAAATGTTTTACCATACTGTCTTTCAGGTAACTGCAGACCAGACATGGATGAGAAAAATACAGTCTGTAGCTAACAACTGTAAGTATCTGTTAGTTTTGTTCAAACTCGTTGCAAGATTGTATTAAGGATGAACCTATCCCGAACCTGATTCCTGTAAGATTGACAACCCTGTCGGATCTGACTCCTAAAATACAATTAGCATAATTGATCATGATACATTTGAACGTGCATGCACAAACGTCATGTTAATATTTTGACTACTGTCTTTCAGGGAACTGCAGACCAGACATGGCTGAGGAAAATACAGTCTGTAGCTAACAACTGTAAGTATCTGTTAGTTTTGTTCAAACTCGTTGCAAGATTGTATTAAGGATGAACCTATCCCGAACCTGATTCCTGTAAGATTGACAACCCTGTCGGATCTGACTTCTGAAATACAATTGGCATAATTGATCATGATACATTTGAACATCCTTGCACAATATAGTTAATGGTAAAAAATGTTTTACCATACTGTCTTTCAGGGAACTGCAGACCAGAATGGATGGGGAAAGTACATCTTGTAGCTAGCTGTAAGTATATGTTAGCTTTGTTCAAACTCGTTGCAAGATTGTATTAAGGATGAACCTATCCCGAACCTGATTCCTGTAAGATTGACAACCCTGTCGGATCTGACTTCTGAAATACCATTTGCAGATTTCTGATACCACAGTTGAACATGCACCAGGGTTTAATGTGAAACTGTTCATCTTACCGTTTTTCAGATATGCAGACCAGAAATGGAATCCTCTACACCAGAACATGGCTTCCTGTAACGCCTGTAAGAATCTGTTGTCTACTCCTAGTTTTTTGCAAAGATTGTATTAAGGATGAACCTATCCCGAACCTGATTCCTGTAAGATTGACAACCCTGTCGGATCTGACTTCTGAAATACAATTGGCATAATTGATCATGATACAGTTGAACATCCTTGCACAATATAGTTAATGGTAAAAAATGTTTTACCATACTGTCTTTCAGGTAACTGCAGACCAGACATGGATGAGAAAAATACAGTCTGTAGCTAACAACTGTAAGTATCTGTTAGTTTTGTTCAAACTCGTTGCAAGATTGTATTAAGGATGAACCTATCCCGAACCTGATTCCTGTAAGATTGACAACCCTGTCGGATCTGACTCCTAAAATACAATTAGCATAATTGATCATGATACATTTGAACGTGCATGCACAAACGTCATGTTAATATTTTGACTACTGTCTTTCAGGGAACTGCAGACCAGACATGGATGAGGAAAATACAGTCTGTAGCTAACAACTGTAAGTATCTGTTAGCTTTGTTCAAACTCGTTGTAAGATTGTATTAAGGATGAACCTATCCCGAACCTGATTCCTGTAAGATTGACAACCCTGTCGGATCTGACTTCTGAAATACCATTTGCAGATTTCTGATACCACAGTTGAACATGCACCAGGGTTTAATGTGAAACTGTTCATCTTACCGTTTTTCAGATATGCAGACCAGAAATGGAATCCTCTACACCAGAACATGGCTTCCTGTAACGCCTGTAAGAATCTGTTGTCTACTCCTAGTTTTTTGCAAAGATTGTATTAAGGATGAACCTATCCCGAACCTGATTCCTGTAAGATTGACAACCCTGTCGGATCTGACTTCTGAAATACAATTGGCATAATTGATCATGATACATTTGAACATCCATGCACAATATAGTTAATGGTAAAAAAATGTTTTACCATACTGTCTTTCAGGTAACTGCAGACCAGACATGGATGAGAAAAATACAGTCTGTAGCTAACAACTGTAAGTATCTGTTAGTTTTGTTCAAACTCGTTGTAAGATTGTATTAAGGATGAACCTATCCCGAACCTGATTCCTGTAAGATTGACAACCCTGTCGGATCTGACTTCTGAAATACAATTAGCATAATTGATCATGATACATTTGAACGTGCATGCACAAACTTCATGTTCATATTTTGACTGTACTGTCTTTCAGGGAACTGCAGACCAGAATGGATGGGGAAAGTACATCTTGTAACTAGCTGTAAGTATCTGTTAGTTTTGTTCAAACTCGTTGCAAGATTGTATTAAGGATGAACCTATCCCGAACCTGATTCCTGTAAGATTGACAACCCTGTCGGATCTGACTTCTGAAATACAATTGGCATAATTGATCATGATACATATGAACATCCTTGCACAATATAGTTAATGGTAAAAAATGTTTTACCATACTGTCTTTCAGGTAACTGCAGACCAGACATGGATGAGAAAAATACAGTCTGTAGCTAACAACTGTAAGTATCTGTTAGTTTTGTTCAAACTCGTTGCAAGATTGTATTAAGGATGAACCTATCCCGAACCTGATTCCTGTAAGATTGACAACCCTGTCGGATCTGACTCCTAAAATACAATTAGCATAATTGATCATGATACATTTGAACGTGCATGCACAAACTTCATGTTAATATTTTGACTACTGTCTTTCAGGGAACTGCAGACCAGAATGGATGGGGAAAGTACATCTTGTAGCTAGCTGTAAGTATATGTTAGCTTTGTTCAAACTCGTTGCAAGATTGTATTAAGGATGAACCTATCCCGAACCTGATTCCTGTAAGATTGACAACCCTGTCGGATTTGACTTCTGAAATACAATTGGCATAATTGATCATGATACATTTGAACATCCTTGCACAACATAGTTAATGGTAAAAACTTTTTTACCATACTGTCTTTCAGGTAACTGCAGACCAGACATGGATGAGAAAAATACAGTCTGTAGCTAACAACTGTAAGTATCTGTTAGTTTTGTTCAAACTCGTTGCAAGATTGTATTAAGGATGAACCTATCCCGAACCTGATTCCTGTAAGATTGACAACCCTGTCGGATCTGACTTCTGAAATACCATTTGCAGATTTCTGATACCACAGTTGAACATGCACCAGGGTTTAATGTGAAACTGTTCATCTTACCGTTTTTCAGATATGCAAACCAGAAATGGAATCCTCTACACCAGAACATGGCTTCCTGTAACGCCTGTAAGAATCTGTTGTCTACTCCTAGTTTTTTGCAAAGATTGTATTAAGGATGAACCTATCCCGAACCTGATTCCTGTAAGATTGACAACCCTGTCGGATCTGACTTCTGAAATACAATTGGCATAATTGATCATGATACATTTGAACATCCTTGCACAATATAGTTAATGGTAAAAAATGTTTTACCATACTGTCTTTCAGGTAACTGCAGACCAGACATGGATGAGAAAAATACAGTCTGTAGCTAACAACTGTAAGTATCTGTTAGTTTTGTTCAAACTCGTTGCAAGATTGTATTAAGGATGAACCTATCCCGAACCTGATTCCTGTAAGATTGACAACCCTGTCGGATCTGACTTCTGAAATACAATTGGCATAATTGATCATGATACATTTGAACATCCTTGCACAATATAGTTAATGGTAAAAATGTTTTACCATACTGTCTTTCAGGGAACTGCAGACCAGAATGGATGGGGAAAGTACATCTTGTAGCTAGCTGTAAGTATATGTTAGCTTTGTTCAAACTCGTTGCAAGATTGTATTAAGGATGAACCTATCCCGAACCTGATTCCTGTAAGATTGACAACCCTGTCGGATCTGACTTCTGAAATACCATTTGCAGATTTCTGATACCACAGTTGA
>NW_027015810.1:0-10925 GCF_036934945.1 Oncorhynchus masou masou
CCTCTCTACTCCTCACTCACCTCTCTACTCCCTCACTCATCTCTCTACTCCTCACTCCACCTCTCTACTCCTCCACTCATCTCTCTACTCCCTCACTCCACCTCTCTACTCCTCACTCACCTCTCTACTCCTCACTCACCTCTCTACTCCTCCTCACTCACCCTCTCTGCCCTCACTCCACCTCTCTGCTCCTCACTCCCTCTGCTCCTCTCACTCACCCTCTCTGCTCCTCACTTTCACCTCTCTGCTCCTCACTCACCTCTCTATATTACTCACAATTCCCCCGCTCCCCTTCTCTCCCCTCTCTCTGCCCCCAGCACCTGCGTCTGTCGGTGAATGGTAACGGTCAGTGTCATGTTCATCATCTGTGGTTCCACACCGTGTCAGACATGCTCAGGCACTTCCATGCCCACCCCATCCCTCTGGAGTCAGGGGGCTCCGCTGACATCACACTGCGTTCCTACGTACAAGTACAGGGTACCCCCACCAGGTCGCCCAACACACACACCCCCACAGGTACGCCCCAACACACACACACACACACACACACACACACACACACACACACCCACAGGTACGGCCAACACACACCCCCACAGGTACGCCCAACACACACACACACACACGACACACACACACACCCACAGGTACGGCCAACACACACACACACACCGACAGGTACGGCCACACACACACACACACACACACACACACACACCCACAGGTACGGCCACACACACACACACACACCCACAGGTACACCACACACACACACCTCTAAACATGAACAACAGGTTTATATACACACGCCAAAAAAATAAAGGGAACACTTAAACAACACAATGTAACTCCAAGTCAATCACACTTCTGTGAAATCAAACTGTCCACTCAGGAAGCAACACTGATTGACAATAAATTTCACATGCTGTTGTGCAAATGGAATAGACAACAGGTGGAAATTATAGGCATTTAGCAAGACACCCCCAATAAAGGAGTGGTTCTGCAGGTGGGGACCACAGACCACTTCTCAGTTCCTATGCTTCCTATTGATGTTTTGGTCACTTTGAATGCTGATGGTGGCTTTCACTCTAGTGGTAGCATGAGACGGAGTCTACAACCCACACAAGTGGCTCAGGTAGTGCAGCCTATCCAGGATGGTACACACCACGGCAAGCTGTGGCAAGAAGGTTTGCTGTGTCTGTCAGCGTAGTGTCCAGAGCATGGAGGCGCTACCAGGAGACAGGCCAGCAAGATCAGGAGACATGGAGGAGGAGGACAACAACCCAGCAGCAGGACCGCTACCTCCGCCTTGTGCAAGGAGGAGAGCACGCCAGAGCCCTGCAAAATGACCTCCAGCAGGCTATAAATGTGCATGTGTCTGCTCAAACGGTCAGAAACAGACTCCATGAGGGTGGTATGAGGGCCCGACGTCCACAGGTGGAGGTTGTGCTTGCAGCCCAACACCATGCAGGACATTTGGCATTTGCCAGAGAACACCAAGATTGGCAAATTCGCCACTGGCGCCCTGTGCTCCTCACAGATGAAAGCAGGTTCACACTGAGCATGTGACAGATGTAACAGAGTCTGGAGACGCCGTGGAGAACGTTCTGCTGCCTGCAACTTCCTCCAGCATGACCGGTTTGGCGGTGGGTCAGTCATGGTGTGGCATTTCTTTGGGGGGCCGCACAGCCCTCCATGTGCTCGCCAGAGGTAGCCTGACTGCCATTAGGTACCGAGATGAGATCCTCAGACCCCTTGTGAGACCCCAGACCTGAATCCAATTGAGCACATCTGGGACATCATGTCTCGCTCCATCCACCAATGCCACGTTGCACCACAGACTGTCCAGGAGTTGGCGGATGCTTTAGTCCAGGTCTGGGAGGAGATCCCTCAGGAGACCATCCGCCACCTCATCAGGAGCATGCCCAGGCATTGTAGGGAGGTCCTACAGGCACGTGGAGGCCACACACACTACTGAGCCTCATTTTGACTTGTTTAAGGACCTTACATCACAGTTGGATCAGCCTGTAGTGTGGTTTTCCACTTTAATTTTGGTATAACTCCAAATCCAGACCTCCATGGGTTGATACATTTGATTTCCATTGATCATTTTGTGTGATTTTGTTGTCAGCATTCAACTATGTAAAAGAAAAAAGTATTTAATGAAATATTTCATTCGTTCAGATCTAGGATGTGTTATTTTTAGTGTTCCCTTTATTTTTTTGAGAAGTGTATATTGTAACGACGCAGGGTTTATAAGTGCGGGAAATCGACTCTGCAGTTTTAGCTTTACGGCACAGTGGATACCGCGCCAGACCTCGGGGTCCCGAGGTTGAGACCTGCTCCCTGTCTGACGTCTCGACCTGCTCCCTGTCCTGCGTCTCGACCTGCTCCCTGCCTGACGTCTCGGCCTGCTCCCTGCCCTGACGTCTCGACCTGCTCCTGCCTGACGTCTCGACCTGCTCCCCCTGCCTGTCTCGACCTGCTCCCTGCCCTGACGTCTCGGCCTGCTCCCTGCCTGACGTCTCGACCTGCTCCCTGCCTGACGTCTCGACCTGCTCCCTGCCTGACGTCTCGACCTGCTCCCTGCCTGGCGTCTCGACCTGCTCCCTGCCTGACGTCTCGGCCTGCTCCCTGTCCGCGTCTCGGCCTGCTCCTGTCACAGCGTCTCGACCTGCTCCCTGCCTGACGTCTCTACCTGCTCCCTGTCTCGTCTCGACCTGCTCCCTGTCTGACGTCTCGACCTGCTCCCTGCCTGGTCTCGACCTGCTCCTGTCTGACGTCTCGACCTGCTCCCTGTCTGACGTCTCGACCTGTCTGACGTCTCGACCTGCTCCCTGTCCTGACGTCTCGACCTGCTCCCTGTCTGACGTCTCGACCTGCTCCCTGTCTGACGTCTCGACCTGCTCCCTGCCTGACGTCTCGACCTGCTCTCTGCTGTTTCATTACGTTGAATCCTTCTAGAAACAGTTTGTCATTTATGATCAGTTTGGACAGCCCCTGGGTAGCTCTGTCTGACCCTTGTTATTAAAAGGACAGTCTGATGTCTCAATGCTCTCTGCTGTTTCATTACGTTGAACGTCCTTCTAGAAACAGTTTGTCATTTATGATCAGTTTGGACAGCCCCTGGGTAGCTCTGTCTAACCCTTGTTATTAAAGAGGTCAGTCTGATGTCTGGCTGGAAACAACAACATCGCTCGGTCCAGTGAATCGCTTGGGAAGAAGTCAGTGACCTTTCAGCGGGATGACCTCAGACTGATGTTTTCCTCCGTCTTAAAGGTTTTTAACTAGATGTTTTAACCAGCCCCCGCCCCAACCCCACCGCACCCCGCCCACTCGCCTGGCAGGGGATGAATGCCCTCCTGTGCATAGGGAAGAGGGAGGGGGTGATTATACAACAGGCCCAGTCTCAGGCCCCAACCCAACACTCACAAAGAGACCTCTGTTTCCCCCGGACACACACACAGTGAGTGGGTTGTTGGTCCGGCGTTATTGATACTCGCTGCCCAGCCGTGTTTTCATCAGTGGCACTACTGTTGTTGTCCCACCAAGAGAGGTGATGGTATAGAAGGTCACAACACTTTAACTTGTGTTTTATGTTTGGCATTTTAATGAAAGATACTTTGATAAACAAACTGTATCAGGCCTCTTAACACTGCTCTTTTCTTACAGACAGATATCCCGTCTCTCTACTGCTCTCACACGGATGTGACCGTGCCTCAGCTCCCACCCCACCCAGGGACCAAGGCTGCTGGACTGACCCAACCCTTCACCTCCCTGGGTTCTCGTTGCGGCAGGGCCCCCTCCGACACCCCGATATCATCCAGCTCCTCATCTCGCCCATCGCCTTTCCTTCCCCACCCCGTGGTGAGCCAGGCAGCGGAGGAGGAGGAGGCGAGGGCTGGTTAGCAGGAGCAACAGCTCAGAACGTCTGTTAGATCCCTCTAGTGGTGCCCCTCGGAGGACTACCAAGAGACAGACGGAACACGCAGGGCCAGAGCTGTGGAGAACCAGTACTCCTTCTACTGAGTCTGGGCGTAACCAAACCAGGAGCTCTCATTGGCTGAGACACAGGACGTACAGGGATTTGGACTAAATAAGTGAAATGTCATGGATGGCTGGGGAGTGCGGATGGACATGGATCACTCATTATCTTGTTTATTTGCTTGTTTGTGTTCCAAGAGATGTCCTGTTTCTCCAATGTGTGTCTGTGTCCAGTTCACCCCTGGTTCTGTGGCCACACTCATCAGCTGACATTAAGGATATGAAGAAACAGATGATTCAGTATTGAGTGTGAGGAGAGAGAGAGAGAGGGAGGGATGAATGGAGACAGCGCGGGAGGGATGGGATGGATGAGGAGAGAGATGGATGGAGGAGGAGAGAGATGGATGGAGGAGAGAGATGGATGGATGGAGGAGAAGGGGGAGAGAGTGATGGAGGGAGAGGGGTTGGGATGGAGAGGGAGAGAGATGGGATGGATGGAGGAGGAGAGAGGGATGGATGGATGAATGGAGGAGGAGACAGGGATGGACGGATGGAGGAGGAGTGAAGCATAGAGGGAGAGAGGGATGGATGGAGAAGGAGACCGAGAGAGAGAGAGAGAGAGAGAGATGGAGACACAGGGATGGATGGAGAGACAGGGGTGGTGGAGAGAGAGAGAGAGAGGAAGTGGCCCAGTGGAGGTTTTGATTCACTTCACCAGACCACTTCCTGTCTGCCTTACCCACAATTCCCTAGGAACAAAGCCTCTGTCACCGCCCTGCTAAGTAACCAGAGCTGAAGCTACCCTACCTAAATGGTTTTCCTCCCCACGCCCTCTTGAGCATATCCCTAATGTTTGTGAAGCTGCTTCTCGTCTGTCCCGGATAGCCTCACTGTCCCCAAGGGGAGTTACAAGTTCAACCCGCTTTCTTTTCCTACAGCTTTGCCAAAATGAATGGTAACATCAGTAATAGTAATGGGTGTGTTAGTGTTATTTGAGATGTTCTCAGTGTACAGGCAAAAGGTCCTAGTGCTTGTCAGTTACACAGCGCTTTGATCATATGATATGATCATTGGCAGTGCTGACCTCAGGTCAAGGTGATAAATTATGCAGGGTTGGGGTCATTTCGATTCTAGTCCATTCAGAAAATAAACCAAATTCCAATTCCACATTGTCCTCTTGAAAAGCAATAGAGAATTGGAATCTCAGTGTACTTCCTGAATTGACTGGAATTTCAATGGAATTGACCCCAACCCTGAAAACATGATCCACATCTCCACCTACCAGAACACAGCTCAGCATTCCAGCTCTCATCTCCACCTACCGGAACACAGCTCAGCATTCTAGAACACAGCTCAGCATTCCAGCTCTCATCTCCACCTACCGGAACACAGCTCAGCATTCTAGAACACAGCTCAGCATTCCAGCTCTCATCTCCACCTACCGGAACACAGCTCAGCATTCCAGCTCACATCTCCACCTACCAGAACACAGCTCAGCATTCTAGAACACAGCTCAGCATTCTAGAACACAGCTCAGCATTCCAGCTCTCATCTCCACCTACCAGAACACAGCTCAGCATTCCAGCTCTCATCTCCACCTACCAGAACACAGCTCAGCATTCCAGCTCTCATCTCCACCTACCAGAACACAGCTCAGCATTCCTGCTCACATATCAACATGGTGCAGCCGGTACCATTTTCACATCGAAGGCCGCTACTGTAATTCAGTCAAATTCAATGCATAATATTCAACATGTTTAGTTTCCACGGATCTATGGGACGGTTGTTGATGGGGACAATCCAGAATATACTGTAAGAGGTATCTTCCATATAGACACAAAGGTGCTGTACGATGGCAAGCACCTCCAAGACATCTGTTTGAAAGCCATGCAATAGTGATATGATCAGCTATATCAGAGGATTGTTCTGGCTGACCTCTATGGGTTTGACTAACCTCTTGTGATGTCCAGCCCCAAGCCTGATGTGTGATGTGCTACAGTTGTTTCCTTAACCTGGTCTTATACCGCCCCTTTGTGTGATGGTTTTCTGTCTGAGGTATCATTTTCAAACTGCCAGACTTGACTCATTTAAAAATGGTTTGGAACGTTCTAAAGAACTGGTTGATTATGGAATTAGAATACAGGAAAACCAGCTGAAACAGGGGGACTTGGCGACCATAGTTTAGGGGACTTGACGACCATAGTTTTGGGTACTTGGGCCGTAGTTTAGGGGACTTGAGACCATGTTTAGGGGACTTGGCGACCATAGTTTAGGGGACTTGACGACCATAGATTGGGGGACTTGGCGACCGTAGTTTAGGGGACTTGGCGACCGTAGTTTAGGGGACTTGCCGACCGTAGTTTGGGGACCTGGCGACCATAGATTGGGGGACTTGGCGACCGTAGTTTAGGGGACTTGGCGACCGTAGTTTGGGGGACCTGGCGACCATAGATTGGGGACTTGGCGACCATAGATTGGGGGACTGAGTGCTACATACTGGCACTGCTGCATGATGAACTCTAGGGGCAGGGAGTCTAGGAAGGACCTAGAACTGTACAGTAGTTCCTAGATGGTCATGCTAGGACAGAATCGGCAACAGGTTTGTATTAAAACAGCATTTTGTAATTAGTCCTGTCGAGCATAGGGAACGGTCGTTGTCACCATAGTGGTCATATCAGACTGACAGGATGAGGAGGGGCAGTTCATGGTAAATGTGCCAATTTAAAATTGTATTATTATTTTTTTAAGAGTATTTATTCCTCAGCTGTTGTAAATTACATTTTCCTACCAAGTCTTATTGATGTCATTTCTTCATTGTTCTCAGTGCAACCAGTGAGTCACAGCAGACTTGGTCACATATCAGAGGCTAGTGCCGGACCGAGTCCTCTTCATCTAACATGTAGTGTTGATTTATGTTGTCTGGCTGAGTTTAAGGTCTGTGCAATTTTGGCCTGAGTGATGTACTTGACATAACTTTATATTTCTGTGAATAAAACTTGAGCAAACTGTTACTATGAACATCATGTCTTATGTCTCTAAGCCACCCACAATACATTTGATCAAGCACCAACCCCGATCACAACATATTGAATTGAACACTGCTCAGCACTTCATGAGAATAGGTTTGGTTTTACTGATGGACAACAGAGATCTCTAGTGGACAAAAGCTGTTCTTGCTGACTAGTCTCCTAGGTAGACAGGTTGCAGAGACTGACTGCAGAAGCAGAAACTGACTGCAGAGGCAGAGACTCCCGCAACCACTGCAGAGGCAGAGACTCCTGCAACCACTGCAGAGGCAGAGACTCCCGCAACCACTGCAGAGGCAGAGACTCCGCAACCACTGCAGAGGCAGAGACTCCCGCAACCACTGCAGAGGCAGAGACTCCCGCAACCACTGCAGAGGCAGAGACTCCCGCAACCACTGCAGAGGCAGAGACTCCGCAACCACTGCAGAGGCAGAGACTCCCGCAACCACTGCAGAGACTCACAACCACTGCAGGAACTCCCGCAGCCACTGCAAGACTCCACCATGCCACTGCAGAGACTCCGCAACCACTGCAGAGACTCCCGCAGCACTGCAAGAGACTCCCGTAACCACTGCAGAGATTTTAAACATTTTCTTATGATATTATTATTAATATTTTTATCCCTCAATCTACAGTCGTGGCCAAAAGTTTTGAGAATGACAAATATTAATTTTCTAAGTCTGCTGCTTCAGTGTCTTTAGGTATTTTTGTCAGATGTTACGATGGAATACTGAAGTATAACGACAAGCATTTCATAAGTGTCAAAGGCTTTTATTGACAATTACATGAAGTTGATGCAAGGTATCCCGTATTTGCAGTGTTGAACATTCTTTTTCAGACCTCTGCAATCTGTCAAGCTGTCAATTAACTTCTGGGCCACATGATGGCAGCCCATTCTTGCATAATTTATGCTTAGAGTTTGTCAGAATTTGTGGGGTTTTTGTTTGTCCAACCACCTCCTTGAGGATTGACCACAAGTTCCCAAGGGAATTAAGGTCTGGGGTTTCCTGGTCATGGACCCAAAATATCGATATTTTGTTCCCAGGCCACTTAATTATTACTTTTGCCATATCGCAAGGTGCTCCACCATGCTGGAAAAGGCATTGTTCGTCGCAAACTGCCCTTCTTGACACCAGGCATCTTCAAAGTCTTCGCCTCACTGTGCGTGCAGATGCACTCACACCTCATTCAAGAGATCCTCACTGAACTTCTGGAGAGAGTTTGCTGCACTGAAAGTAAAGGGGCTAATAATTTTGCACGCCCAATTTTTCAGTTTTTGATTTGTTAAAAAGTTTAAATATCCAATAAATGTCAGTTCCTTCATGATTGTGTCCCACTTGTTGTTGATTCTTCACAAAAAATACAGTTTTATATCTTTATGTTTTTTTGAAGCCTGAAATGTGGCAAAAGGTCGCAAAGTTCAAGGGGGCCGAATACTTTCGCAAGGCACTGTGTGTATATATATATATATATATATATATATATTATAAACACCTTATTACATAAGTATTCAGACCCTTTACTATGAGACTCCAAATTAAGCTCCGAGTGCATCCTGTTACCATTGACCATCCTTGATGTTTCTACAAGTTGATCGGAGTCCACCTGTGGTAAATTCAATTGATTGGACATGATTGGGAAAGGCACACAGCTGTCTATATAAGGTCCCACAGATCAAATCAAATCAAATTTTATTTGTCACATACACATGGTTGGCAGATGTTAAAACCTCTTGAAACTCCCATCCCGGATCCGGGATCATGACTAAACCTCAGGCTCATTAGCATAACGCAACATAACGATTTCTGAAAATCGCAAATAAAATGAAAATAATGCGCCTACTCTCAAGCTTAGCCTTTTCTTAACAACACTGTCATCTCAGATTTTCAAAATATGCTTTTGAACCATAGCAATTCACTAATTTGTGTAAGAGTATGCTAAGCTAACCAGCATTTTTGAAATAACATTTAGCACGCAACATTTTCACCAAAAACCAGATAACCAAATAAATAAAATCATTTACCTTTGAAGAGCTTAGGATGTTTTCAATGAGGAGACTCTCAGTTACATAGCAAATGTGCAGTTTTTCCTGAAAGCGTCTTTGTGTAGGAGAAATCGCTCCGTTTTGTACATCACATTTGGCTACCGAGCGAACCGAAAATTCAGTCACCTACAACGTCAAACTTTTTCCGAATTAACTCCATAATATCGGCGAAACATGGCAAACGTTGTTTGGAATCAATCCTCAAGGTGTTTTTTCACATATCTCTTCATTGATATATCGTTCGTGAAACCTGCATTCTTCTCTGAATTCTGTGGAAAAATACTTGCAGCTGACTTTTGCGCACCAATTTCGGCGCAGGACACCGGGCGGACACCTGGTGTGTGGTCACCATGGTCAATCTTCCAATGATATGCCTACAAATGCGTCACCAATGCTGCGACACCTTGGGAAATGACAGAAAGGGCTGACTCACTCCTCTCGCATTCACAGCCATATAAAGGCGAAAGACCTCAAATCCTGCTCATTTCCTGGATGCCGTTTCATCTTGGTTTTGCCTGTAGCTCACGTTCTAGGGCACGCACAGAAAATATCTTTGCAGTTTCTGGAAACATCAGTGTTTTCTTTTCCAACGCTACCAATTATATGCATAGTCAAGCATCTTTTTGTGACAAAATATTGCGCTTAAAACGGGCACGTCTTTTTATCCAAAAATGATATGGCGCCCCCAGAGTTTCAACAGGTTAATGCAAGTATATGAAAATGCTTATAGCTAGTTCCGACAATAAGGATTGATTGAATATGTCCGTAAACACACCAATGCCAGCTGGTCTGCAGCATCACTCTGAGGGCGCGGCTGGGGATGCCGTCTGGGCCTGCGGCCTTGCAGAGGTTAGCACGTTTAAATGTTTTACTCACCTCGGCTGCAGTGAAGGAGAGTCCACATGTTTTCGTTGCAGCCCGTGTCAGTGGCATTGTATTGTCCTCAAAGCGGGCAAAAAGTTATTTAGTCTGCCTGGGAGCAAGACATCTCGTCCATGACTGGGCTGGTTTTCTTTTTGTAATCCGTGATTGACTGTAGACCCTGCCACATACCTCTTGTGTCTGAGCCGTTGAATTGAGATTCTACTTTGTCTCTATACTGACGCTTAGCTTGTTTGATTGCCTTGCGGAGGGAATAGCTGCACTGTTTGTATTCGGTCATGTTTCCGGTCACCTTGCCCTGATTAAAAGCAGTGGTTCGCGCTTTCAGTTTCACGCGAATGCTGCCATCAATCCACGGTTTCTGGTTTGGGAATGTTTTAATTGTTGCTATGGGAACGACATCTTCAACGCACGTTCTAATGAACTCGCTTACCGAATCAGCGTATTCGTCAATGTTGTTGTCTGACGCAATACTGAAACATATCCCAGTCCACGTGATGGAAGCAGTCTTGGAGCGTGGAGATCAGATTGGTGGGACCAGCGTTGGACAGACCTCAGCGTGGGAGCTTCTTGTTTTAGTTTCTGTCTGTAGGCAGGGATCAACAAAATGGAGTCGTGGTCAGCTTTTCCGAAAGGAGGGCGGGGCAGGGCCTTATATGCGTCGCGGAAGTCAGAATAGCAATGATCCAAGGTTTTGCCAGCCCTGGTTGCGCAATCGATATGCTGATACAATTTAGGGAGTCTTGTTTTCAGATTAGCCTTGTTAAAATCCCCAGCTACAATGAATGCAGCCTCAGGATGTATGGATTCCAGTTTGCAAAGAGTCAAATAAAGTTCGTTCAGAGCCATCAATGTGTCTGCTTTGGGGGAATATATACGGCTGTGATTATAATCGAAGAGAATTCTCTTGGTAGATAATGCAGTCGACACTTGATTGTGAGGAATTCTAAATCAGGTGAACAGAAGGATTTGAGTTCCTGTATGTTTTT
>NW_027015811.1:0-5000 GCF_036934945.1 Oncorhynchus masou masou
CTGACATATCATCACCACTGTAACTGACATATCATCACCACTGTAACAGACTGTAACAGACATATCATCACTACTGTAACTGACATATCATCACCACTGTAACTGACATATCATCACTACTGTAACAGACTGTAACAGACATATCATCACTACTGTAACTGACATATCATCACCACTGTAACTGACATATCATCACTACTGTAACATACTGTAACAGACATATCATCACTACTGTAACTGACATATCATCACCACTGTAACAGACATATCATCACCACGGTAACAGACTGTAACTGACATATCATCACCACTGTAACTGACATATCATCACCACTGTAACAGACTGTAACTGACATATCATCTCCACTGTAACAGACATATCATCACTACTGTAACATACTGTAACAGACATATCATCACTACTGTAACTGACATATCATCACCACTGTAACATACTGTAACAGACATATCATCACCACTGTAACTGACATATCATCCCCACTGTAACAGACTGTAACAGACATATCATCACTACTGTAACTGACATATCATCACCACATTAACAGACTGTAACAGACATATCATCACCACGGTAACAGACTGTAACTGACATATCATCACCGCTGTAACAGACTGTAACTGACATATCATCACCACTGTGACAGACTGTAACTGACATATCATCACCACTGTAACTGACATATCATCACCACTGTAACTGACATATCATCACCACTGTAACAGACTGTAACTGACATATCATCACCACTGTAACTGACATATCATCACCACTGTAACTGACATATCATCACCACTGTAACTGACATATCATCACTACTGTAACTGACATATCATCACCACTGTAACTGACATATCATCACTACTGTAACTGACATATCATCCCCACTGTAACTGACATATCATCACCACTGTAACAGACTGTAACAGACATATCATCACCACAGTAACTGACATATCATCACCACTGTAACTGACATATCATCACCACTGTAACTGACATATCATCCCCACTGTAACTGACATATCATCACCACTGTAACAGACTGTAACTGACATATCATCACCACTGTAACAGACTGTAACAGACATATCATCACCACTGTAACAGACATATCATCCCCACTGTAACAGACATATCATCACCACTGTAACAGACATATCATCACCACTGTAACAGACTGTAACTGACATATCATCACCACTGTAACAGACATATCATCACCACTGTAACAGACTGTAACTGACATATCATCACCACTGTAACAGACTGTAACAGACATATCATCACCACTGTAACAGACATATCATCACCACTGTAACTGACATATCATCACCACTGTAACTGACATATCATCACCACTGTAACAGACTGTAACAGACATATCATCACCACTGTAACAGACATATCATCCCCACTGTAACAGACATATCATCACCACTGTAACTGACATATCATCACCACTGTAACAGACTGTAACTGACATATCATCACCACTGTAACAGACATATCATCACTACTGTAACAGATATATCATCACCACTTCAACCGACTGTAACAGACATATCATCACCACTGTAACTGACTGTAACAGACATATCATCCCCACTGTAACAGATATATCATCACCACTTCAACAGACTGTAACAGACATATCATCACCACTGTAACAGACTGTAACAGACTGTAACTGACATATCATCACCACTGTAACTGACATATCATCACCACTGTAACAGACTGTAACAGACATATCATCACCACTGTAACAGACTGTAACAGACATATCATCACCACTTTAACAGACTGTAACAGACATATCATCACCACTGTAACAGACTGTAACAGACATATCATCACCACTGTAACAGACTGTAACAGACATATCATCACCACTGTAACAGACTGTAACAGACATATCATCACCACTGTAACAGACTGTAACAGACATATCATCACCACTGTAACTGACTGTAACAGACATATCATCACCACTGTAACTGACATATCATCACTACTGTAACAGACTGTAACTGACATATCATCACCACTGTAACAGACATATCATCACCACTGTAACAGACTGTAACAGACATATCATCACCACTGTAACAGACTGTAACAGACATATCATCACCACTGTAACTGACATATCATCACTACTGTAACAGACTGTAACTGACATATCATCACCACTGTAACAGACATATCATCACCACTGTAACAGACTGTAACAGACATATCATCACCACTGTAACTGACTGTAACAGACATATCATCACCACTTTAACAGACTGTAACAGACATATCATCACCACTGTAACAGACTGTAACTGACATATCATCACCACTGTAACAGACTGTAACAGACATATCATCACCACTGTAACAGACTGTAACAGACATATCATCACCATTGTAACAGACTGTAACAGACATATCACACCACTGTAACAGACTGTAACAGACATATCATCACCATTGTAACAGACTGTAACAGACATATCATCACCACTGTAACAGACTGTAACTGACATATCATCACCACTGTAACAGACATATCATCACCACTGTAACAGACTGTAACAGACATATCATCACCACTTTAACAGACTGTAACAGACATATCATCACCACTGTAACAGACTGTAACAGACATATCATCACCACTGTAACAGACTGTAACAGACATATCATCACCACTGTAACAGACTGTAACAGACATATCATCACCACTGTAACAGACTGTAACAGACATATCATCACCACTTTAACAGACTGTAACAGACATATCATCACCACTGTAACAGACTGTAACAGACATATCATCACCACTGTAACAGACTGTAACAGACATATCATCACCACTGTAACAGACTGTAACAGACATATCATCACCACTGTAACTGACTGTAACAGACATATCATCACCACTGTAACTGACATATCATCACTACTGTAACAGACTGTAACTGACATATCATCACCACTGTAACAGACATATCATCACCACTGTAACAGACTGTAACAGACATATCATCACCACTGTAACAGACTGTAACAGACATATCATCACCACTGTAACTGACATATCATCACTACTGTAACAGACTGTAACTGACATATCATCACCACTGTAACAGACATATCATCACCACTGTAGCAGACTGTAACAGACATATCATCACCACTGTAACTGACTGTAACAGACATATCATCACCACTTTAACAGACTGTAACAGACATATCATCACCACTGTAACAGACTGTAACTGACATATCATCACCACTGTAACAGACTGTAACAGACATATCATCACCATTGTAACAGACTGTAACAGACATATCATCACCATTGTAACAGACTGTAACAGACATATCACACCACTGTAACAGACTGTAACAGACATATCATCACCATTGTAACAGACTGTAACAGACATATCATCACCACTGTAACAGACTGTAACTGACATATCATCACCACTGTAACAGACATATCATCACCACTGTAACAGACTGTAACAGACATATCATCACCACTGTAACAGACTGTAACAGACTGTAACAGACATATCATCACCAGTGTAACAGACTGTAACAGACATATCATCACCACTGTAACAGACTGTAACAGACATATCATCACTACTGTAACTGACATATCATCACCACTGTAACAGACTGTAACTGACATATCATCACTACTGTAACTGACATATCATCACCACTGTAACAGACTGTAACAGACTGTAACTGACATATCATCACCACTGTAACTGACATATCATCACTACTGTAACAGACATATCATCACCACTGTAACAGACTGTAACAGACATATCATCACCACTGTAACAGACTGTAACAGACATATCATCACTACTGTAACTGACATATCATCCCCACTGTAACTGACATATCATCACCACTGTAACAGACATATCATCACCACTGTAACTGACATATCATCACCACTGTAACAGACTGTAACTGACATATCATCACCACTGTAACAGACTGTAACTGACATATCATCACCACTGTAACAGACATATCATCACCACTGTAACAGACATATCATCACCACTGTAACAGACATATCATCAGCACTGTAACAGACTGTAACTGACATATCATCACCACTGTAACAGACTGTAACAGACATATCATCACCACTGTAACAGACTGTAACAGACATATCATCACCAGTGTAACAGACTGTAACAGACATATCATCACCACTGTAACAGACTGTAACTGACATATCATCACCACTGTAACAGACATATCATCACCACTTTAACAGACTGTAACAGACATATCATCACCACTTTAACAGACTGTAACAGACATATCATCACCACTTTAACAGACTGTAACAGACATATCATCACCACTGTAACAGACATATCATCACTACTGTAACAGACTGTAACTGACATATCATCACCACTGTAACAGACTGTAACAGACATATCATCACCACTGTAACAGACTGTAACAGACATATCATCACCACTGTAACAGACTGTAAATGACATATCATCACTACTGTAACTGACATATCATCACCACTGTAACAGACATATCATCACCACTGTAACAGACATATCATCACCACTGTAACAGACATATCATCACCACTGTAACAGACTGTAACTGACATATCATCACCACTGTAACAGACTGTAACAGACATATCATCACCACTGTAACAGACTGTAACAGACATATCATCACCAGTGTAACAGACTGTAACAGACATATCATCACCACTGTAACAGACTGTAACTGACATATCATCACCACTGTAACAGACATATCATCACCACTTTAACAGACTGTAACAGACATATCATCACCACTTTAACAGACTGTAACAGACATATCATCACCACTTTAACAGACTGTAACAGACATATCATCACCACTGTAACAGACATATCATCACTACTGTAACAGACTGTAACTGACATAT
>NW_027015812.1:0-5000 GCF_036934945.1 Oncorhynchus masou masou
TTTAAAACCTCTTGGAACTCCCCATCCCGGATCCGGGATCGTGACTAAAACCTCAGGCTCATTAGCATAACGCAACGTTAACGATTTCTGAAAATCGCAAATAAAATGAAAATAATGCCGTCTGCTCTCAAGCTTAGCCTTTCTTAACAACACTGTCATCTCAGATTTTCAAAATATGCTTTTGAACCATAGAAATTGACTAATTTGTGTAAGAGTATGCAAAGCTAGCATAGCATTTGAGTGGCATTGCTTACGTAACATTTTCACAAAAACCAGATAACCAAATAAATAAAATCATTTACCTTTGAAGAGCTTCTGATGTTTTCAATGAGGAGACTCTCAGTTACATACCAAATGCGCAGTTTTTCCTGAAAGCGTCTGTGTGTAGGAGAAATCGTTCCGTTTTCTACATTGCGTCTGGCTACCCGAAATGACCGAAAATTCAGTCACCTACAACGCAAAACTTTTTCCGGATTAACTACATAATATCTGACCGAAACATGGCAAACGTTGTTTGGAATCAATCCTCAAGGTGTTTTCACATATCTCTTCATTGATATGCAGTTCGTGGAAGCTTGCTTTCCTCTCTGTATCCCATGGAAAAATACTGGCAGCTGAGTTTTCACCAATTTGTTTGTAGGACACAGGCGGACACCTGGTAAATGTGGTCTCTTATGGTCAATCTTCCAATGATCTGCCTACAAATACGTCACAATGCTGCAGACACCTTGGGGAAACGACAGAAAGGGCAGGCTCATTCCTCTCGCATTTCACAGCCATATAAGGAGACAATGGAAAACAGAGCCTCAAATCCTGCTCATTTCCTGGATGCCGTCTCATCTTGGTTTTGCCTGAAACTCCGTTCTAAAGCACACAGAAAATATCTGGGTAGTTCTGGACACGTCAGAGTGTTTTCTTTCGAAAGCTATCAATTATATGCATAGTCGAGTATCTTTTTGTGACAAAATATCTTGTTTAAAACGGCAACGTTTTTCATCCAAAAATGAAATAGCGCACCCAGAGCATCAACAGGTTAAGTGTGCTTTGAATTCTAAATAAATCACCAACAGTGTCACCAGAAAAGCACCATCACACCTCCTCCTCCATGCTTCATGGTGGGAACCACACATGCGGAGATAATCCGTTCACCTACTCTGCGGCTCACAAAGACTCGGCAGCTGGAACCAAAAATCTCTAATTTGGACTCATCAGAGCAAGGACAGATTTACACCAGTCCCAATTTTCATGCCCAAAGCAAGTCTCTTCTTCTTATTGGTGTCCTTTAGTAGTGGTTTCTTGGCAGCAATTTGATCATGAAGGTCTATTAGGTGCAGTCACTCTGAACAGTTGATGTTGTGATGTGTCTGTTACTTGAACTCTGTAAAGCATTTATTTGGGCTGCAGTCTGAGGTGCAGTTAACTCTAATGAACTTATCCTCTGCAGCAGAGGTCACTCTGGGTCTTCCTTTCCTGTGTGTCGGTCCTCCACGAGCCAGTTTCATCATAGTGCTTGATGGTTTTGCCACACTTGAAAGAAACTTTCAAAGTTCTTGAAATGTTCCATATTGACTGACCTGATATCTTAAAGTAATGATGGACTGTCGTTTTGTCTTTGCTTATTTGAGGCTGTTCTTGCCGTAATATGGACCTGGTCTTTTGCAAATAGGGCTATGTTCTGTATACCACCCTACCTTGTCAAAATACAACTGTTGGCTTAAACACTAGAAGAAATAAATTCCACAAATTAGCTTTTAACAAGGCACAACTGTTAATTGAAATCCATTCCAGGTGACTACCTCATGAAGCTGGTTGAGAGTAAGCCAAGAGGGTGCAAAGCTGACATCAAGGCAAAGAGTGGCTACTTTGAGGAATCTAAAATCTAAAATATGTTTTGATTTGTTTAACATCTTTTTGGTTACAACTTGATTCCATATGTGTTATTTCATAGTTTTGATGTCTTCACTATTATTCTACAATGCAGAACATAGTAAACATGAAGAAAAACCCTTGAATGAGTAGGTGTGACTGTGTAGGAGTGCTGTGTTGTGATGCTCCATGCTGTTTGAGACAGAGTGCTGTGTTGTGAAGCTCCATGCTGTGTGAGACAGAGTGCTGTGTTGTGAAGCTCCATGCTGTGTGAGATGGAGTGCTGTGTTGTGAAGCTCCATGCTGTGTGAGACAGAGTGCTGTGTTGTGAAGCTCCATGCTGTGTGAGACAGAGTGCTGTGTTGCGAAGCTCCACGCTGTGTGAGACAGAGTGCTGTGTTGTGAAGCTCCATGCTGTGTGAGATGGAGTGCTGTGTTGTGCAGGAGGCTCCACGCTGTGAGACAGAGTGCTGTGTTGTGAAGCTCCACGCTGTGTGAGACAGAGTGCTGTGTTGTGAAGCTCCATGTGTGAGATGGAGTGCTGTGTTGTGAATCTCCATGCTGTGTTGTGAAGCTCCATGCTGTGTTGTGAAGCTCCGTGCTGTGTGAGACAGAGTGCTGTGTTGTGAAGCTCCATGCTGTGTGAGACAGAGTGCTGTGTTGTGAAGCTCCATGCCGTGGGAGATAGAGTGCTGTGTTGTGAAGCTCCATGCCGTGGGAGATAGAGTGCTGTGTTGTGAAGCTCCATGCTGTGTGAGACAGAGTGCTGTGTTGTGAAGCTCCATGCTGTGTTGTGAAGCTCCATGCTGTGTTGTGAAGCTCCATGCTGTGTGAGACAGAGTGCTGTGTTGTGAAGCTCCATGCTGTGTGAGACAGAGTGCTGTGTTGTGAAGCTCCACGCTGTGTGAGACAGAGTGCTGTGTTGTGAAGCTCCATGCTGTGTGAGACAGAGTGCTGTGTTGTGAAGCTCCATGCTGTGTGAGATGGAGTGCTGTGTTGTGAAGTTCCATGCTGTGTGAGACAGAGTGCTGTGTTGTGAAGCTCCATGCTGTGTGAGACAGAGTGCTGTGTTGCGATGCTCCCACGCTGTGTGAGACAGAGTGCTGTGTTGTGAAGCTCCATGCTGTGTGAGACAGGTGCTGTGTTACAGCTCCACGCTGTGTGAGACAGAGTGCTGTGTTATTGGCTCCACGCTGTGAGACAGAGTGCTGTGTTGTGAAGCTCCATGCTGGGTGAGATGGAGTGCTGTGTTGTGAAGCTCCATGCTGTGTTGTGAAGCTCCACGCTGTGTGAGACAGAGTGCTGTGTTGTGAAGCTCCATGCTGTGTGAGACAGAGTGCTGTGTTGTGAAGCTCCACGCTGTGTGAGACAGAGTGCTGTGTTGTGAAGCTCCATGCTGTGGGAGACAGAGTGCTGTGTTGTGAAGCTCCATGCTGTGTTGTGAAGCTCCATGCTGTTTTGTGAAGCTCCATGCTGTGTTGTGAAGCTCCACGCTGTGTGAGACAGAGTGCTGTGTTGTGAAGCTCCATGCTGTGTGAGGGGGATTGCTTTAGCAGCACCCTCTCTCCTAGTGGTCAGGTATCCACTAAGTCATTGGAACACCAGTTCCAAATGTACTCTACTGTACTTAAGAGATGCTGTGACCCAGTGTTTGTGTGTTACATTAGGGATGTTTTAACAGAGTGTTTGTGATTAGATTTTTATTAGATTTTGTGTGTGTGTGAGTGTGTGTGTGTGTGTGTGTGTGTGTGTGTGTGTGTGTGTGTACATTAGGGATATAGCAACACATGCAGTGTGTCTACGGGATTGCAGTTCTAAACATACTAAGACCGGATAGTGAGTGTGTGTGACTGTGTGTGAGTGTGTGTGTGTGAGTGTGTGTGTGTGCTGGACAGCAGTGGGATTATCTACCACAGATCAGATGAGGATAACCCAGTGGTTTGCTATTATTTCTAATCTGGATTTACACTGTATTATGACACTGCTTCTACTGTACACACACACATGCACATGCACACACACACACACACACACACACACACACACACACACACACACACACACACACACACACACACACACACACACACACACACACACGCAAGCACACACACGCACACGCAAGCACACGCACGCACACGCAAGCACACGCAAGCACACACACACACACACACACACACACACACACACACACACACACACATTCCTTTCACTTCACCTTGTCTTGTCTTGCCTCCTTCCCCCTTCCTTCACCCGTCTCTGCTGTGTAACCGTAGTGACGTGATGCGGTGTCGGCTTGGCAACACAAGGCCAGTCTGTCAAACGACTCCATCACAGCTCTTTCTCCATCACAGCCTGTCTGTGTGTGTTTACAGCCTGCCTTTATCTGGGACTGACTGGCTGACTGGCTCTGGCTGACTGCTTGAATAGGTGACTAACTGACTGACTGACTGACTAGATGGCTGACTGGCTGACTGACTTACTACCTTTACATGGGACTGCCTGACTGACTGCCTGACTGACTGTCTGACTGCCTGGTTGCCTGGCTGACTGCCTAACTGGTTGGCTGACTGACTGCCTGACTGCCTAACTGGCTGACTGGCTGACTGGCTGGCTGACTGACTGACTGGCTGACTAGCTGACTGACTGACTGGCTGACCAGCTGACTGACTGACTGACTGACTGACTGGCTGACTGGCTGACACTGTGCTGAAGGGGACCATCTATCACACAAACACATGAAGGCAAATGCACACAATCTCTCCTTGTCCCAGTCTGTAAACCCAACTACTTTCAACCTGACCACCATTGTCCCTGTTCCCAAGAGCTCCAAGTTAACCTGACTATCGCCCTGTAGCACTCACATCTATAATTATGGAGTGCTTTGAAAGGCTGGTCATGACACACATCAACACCATCATCCTAGACAGCCTAGAACCACTCCAATTTGCATACCTCCCCAACAGATCCACAGAGGATGCAATCTCAATTACACATGACACTGCCCTCTCCCATCTGGACAAGAGGGTAAATAACTATGAGAATGCTGTTCACAAACTCCAGTTCAGCGTTCAGCACCATAGTCCCCTCCAAGCTCATCATAAGCTAAGGACCCTGGGACTGAACCCCTCCTT
>NW_027015813.1:0-10921 GCF_036934945.1 Oncorhynchus masou masou
CCTCCGCTAGCCAGCACCTCTCCTAAACAGGTGTTCTACCCCTCCGCTAGCCAGCACCTCGCCTAAACAGGTGTTCTACTCCTCCGCTAGCCAGCACCTCTCCTAAACAGGTGCTCTACTCCGCTAGCCAGCACTCGCCTAAACAGGTGTTCTACCCTCCGACGAGCCAGCACCTCTCCTAAACAGGTGCTCTACTCCGCGAGCCAGCACCTCTCCTAAACAGGTGTTCTACTCCTCTGCTAGCCAGCACCTCGCCTAAACAGGTGTTCTACTCCGCTAGCCAGCACCTCTCCTAAACAGGTGTGCGTCTTAGCCTCCACGTTAGGATTGAGGAAAGGCTACTCACAGGAGTCTTTATGAAGTCGTAGATCTCCCACCATGCCTTGAGTGTCGGTGGAGGACGCAAGACGTTGTTGGGGTTGAGGGAGGCATGGGTGACGCCTGCAGCGTGGAGGGCCTGGAGGCCCCTGGCCACGCCTCTCATCACCTTCACAGTCTCCTGATGGGAGAGACAGGACAGCAGGTCAATGTGTTATACTACCAGTCTCCTGATGGGAGAGACAGGACAGCAGGTCAATGTGTTATACTACCAGTCTCCTGATGGGAGAGACAGGACAGCAGGTCAATGTGTTATACTACCAGTCTACTGGTGGGAGAGACAGGACAGCAGGTCAATGTGTTATACTACCAGTCTACTGGTGGGAGAGACAGGACAGCAGGTCAATGTGTTATACTACCAGTCTCCTGATGGGAGAGACAGGACAGTAGGTCAATGTGTTATACTACCAGTCTCCTGATGGGAGAGACAGGACAGTAGGTCAATGTGTTATACTACCAATGTGTTCTACTACCAGTCTACTGATGGGAGAGACAGGACAGCAGGTCAATGTGTTATACTACCAGTCTCATGATGGGAGAGACAGGACAGTAGGTCAATGTGTTATACTACCAATGTGTTCTACTACCAGTCTACTGATGGGAGAGACAGGACAGCAGGTCAATGTGGTATACTACCAATGTGTTCTACTACCAGTCTACTGATGGGAGAGACAGGACAGCAGGTCAGTGTGTTATACTGCCAGTCTGTCCTGATGGGAGAGACAGGACAGTAGGTACCAATGTGTTATACTACCAGTCTACTGATGGGAGACAGGACAGCAGGTCATGTGTTATACTACTAGTCTCTAGAATGGGGGACAGGCAGGTCAATATGTTATACTACCAGTCTACTGATGGGAGAGACAGGACAGTAGGTCAATGTGTTATACTACCAGTCTCTGATGGGAGAGACAGGACAGTAGGTCAATGTGTTATACTACCAGTCTCCTGATGGGAGAGACAGGACAGCAGGTCAATGTGTTATACTACCAGTCTACTGATGGGGAGACAGGACAGTAGGTCAATGTGTTATACCAGTCTACTGATGGGAGAGCCGGGACAGCAGGTCAATGTGTTATACTACCAGTCTACTGATGGGAGAAACAGGACAGTAGGTCAATGTGTTATACTACCAGTCTCCTGATGGGAGAGACAGGACAGTAGGTCAGTGTTATACTACCAGTAGGTCAATGTGTTATACTACCAGTCTCCTGATGGGAGAGACAGGACAGTAGGTCAATGTGTTATACTACCAGTCTACTGATGGGAGAAACAGGACAGTAGGTCAATGTGTTATACTACCAGTCTCCCTGATGGGAGAGACAGGACAGTAGGTCAATGTGTTATACTACCAGTCTCCTGATGGGAGAGACAGGACAGTAGGTCAATGTGTTATACTACCAGTCTCCTGATGGGGAGAGACAGGACAGTAGGTCAATGTGTTATACTACCAGTCTCCTGATGGGGAGACAGGACAGCAGGTCAATGTGTTATACTACCAGTCTACTGATGGGAGAGACAGGACAGTAGGTCAATGTGTTATACTACCAGTCTACTGATGGGAGAAACAGGACAGTAGGTCAATGTGTTATACTACCAGTCTCCTGATGGGAGAGACAGGACAGTAGGTCAATGTGTTATACTACCAGTCTCCTGATGGGGAGACAGGGACAGCAGGTCAATGTGTTATACTACCAGTCTCCTGATGGGAGAGACAGGACAGCAGGTCAATGTGTTATACTACCAGTCTACTGATGGGAGAGACAGGACAGCAGGTCAATGTGTTATACTACCAGTCTCCTGATGGGAGAGACAGGACAGTAGGTCAATGTGTTATACTACCAATGTGTTATACTACCAGTCTACTGATGGGAGAGACAGGACAGTAGGTCAATGTGTTATCTAGTACTACAAAACAAGGGCATGTGAATAAGGTTTAAAACTGCCCGATTTTCCAGAAAACTCTGTTGGAAGAGGGACTCCTCCAACTGGGATTTCTGGAAACCAGAATTTTTGGGAGAGTTTTGTAACTCTAAATGTGAAATATGAGGAAGGTAGCGAGAAGGTAGCCGAGGGAAGGTAGGAGGAAGGTAGCGAGAGGAAGGTAGTAGAGAGAACTCACTGAGGCAGTTAGGGGTGTGGCAGCCTGAACAGCCCAGAGACTTCCATTGGGGAAGTATGGCACCATCACATAGGCAAGAGGGTCTGACTGAAAGAGAAGGGTTCATAGTGACATCATGACAAATGGAGAACCGACCTCTCTAAAATGTTCTGCCTGGTCAATCAGACATCTGAAGTGGATGTACAACATTCCCTACGATGTAGCCTCCACTGACTTCAGGGCTTTCATACTTCCCACGCTTGGGGGAGCAGGCTGTTGTGAAGGAAGTGTGTGTGTTTACACAGGACATCATAACCCCCACCTACTGTAAGCCAATCCGTCAACGGGGAGCTAAACAGAGCCCTCTGCATTGTTACCAAAATTTGGGAGGCTCACGGCGATGTGGTACAGAGCTCGACTTGGCCTCCGCACTCCTCAGGAGGCTCACGGCGATGTGGTACAGAGCTCGACTTGGCCTCCGCCCCCTCAGGAGGCTCACGGTACAGAGCTCGACTTGGCCTCCGCACTCCTCCAGGAGGCTCACGGCACAGAGCTCGACTTGGCCTCCGCACTCCTCAGAGGCTCACGGCGCTGCGGTACAGAGCTCGACTTGGCCTCTGCACTCCTCAGGAGGCTCACGGCGATGTGGTACAGAGCTCGACTTGGCCTCCGCACTCCTCCAGGAGGCTCACGGCACAGAGCTCGACTTGGCCTCCGCACTCCTCAGGAGGCTCGGGCGCTGCGGTACAGAGCTCGACTTGGCCTCTGCACTCCTCAGGAGGCCACGGCGATGTGGTACAGAGCTCGACTTGGCCTCCGCGACTCCTCCCAGGAGGCTCACGGCGCTGCGGTACAGAGCTCGACTTGGCCTCCGCACTCCTCAGGAGGCTCACGGTACAGAGCTCGACTTGGCCTCTGCACTCCTCAGGAGGCTCACGGCGATGTGGTACAGAGCTCCGGGACTTGGCCTCCCGCACTCCTCAGGTGGCTCACGGTACAGGAGCTCGACTTGGCCTCCGCACTCCTCCAGGAGGCTCACGGCGCTGCGGTACAGAGCTCGACTTGGCCTCACTCCCTCAGGAGGCTCACGGCGCTGCGGTACAGGCTCGACTTGGCCTCCGCACTCCTCAGGAGGCTCACGGCGCTGCGGTACAGAGCTCGACTTGGCCTCCGCACTCCTCAGGAGGCTCACGGTACAGAGCTCGACTTGGCCTCTGCACTCCTCAGGAGGCTCACGGCGATGTGGTACAGAGCTCGACTTGGCCTCCGCACTCCTCAGGTGGCTACGGTACAGAGCTCGACTTGGCCTCCGCACTCCTCAGGAGGCTCACGGTACAGAGCTCGACTTGGCCTCCGCACTCTCAGGAGGCTCACGGCGCTGCGGTGCAGAGCTCGACTTGGCCTCCGCACTCCTCCAGGAGGCTCACGGTACAGAGCTCGACTTGGCCTCTGCACTCCTCAGGAGGCTCACGGCGATGTGGTACAGAACTCCGACTTGGCCTCCGCACTCCTCAGGTGGCTCACGGTACAGAGCTCGACTTGGCCTCCGCACTCCTCAGGAGGCTCACGGTACAGAGCTCGACTTGGCCTCCGCACTCCTCAGGAGGCTCACGGCGCTGCGGTACAGAGCTCGACTTGGCCTCCGCACTCCTCCAGGAGGCTCACGGTACAGAGCTCGACTTGGCCTCCGCACTCCTCAGGAGGCTCATGGTACAGAGCTCGACTTGGCCTCCGCACTCCCTCAAGGAGGCTCACGGCGCTGCGGTACAGAGCTCGACTTGGCCTCCGCACTCCTCAGGAGGCTCACGGTACAGAGCTCGACTTGGCCTCCCACTCCTCCAGGAGGCTCACGGCGCGCTGCGGTACAGAGCTCGACTTGGCCTCCGCACTCCTCCAGGAGGCTCACGGTACAGAGCTCGACTTGGCCTCCGCACTCCTCAGGAGGCTCACGGTACAGAGCTCGACTTGGCCTCCGCACTCCTCAGGAGGCTCACGGTACAGAGCTCGACTTGGCCTCCGCACTCCTCAGGAGGCTCCACGGTACAGAGCTCGACTTGGCCTCCGCACTCCTCAGGAGGCTCACGGTACAGAGCTCGACTTGGCCTCCGCACTCCTCAGGAGGCTCACGGCGCTGCGGTACAGAGCTCGACTTGGCCTCCGCACTCCTCAGGAGGCTCACGGTACAGAGCTCGGCTTGGCCTCCCGCACTCCTCAGGAGGCTCACGGCGCTGCGGTACAGAGCTCGACTTGGCCTCCCGCACTCCTCAGGAGGCTCACGGTACAGAGCTCGACTTGGCCTCCGCACTCCTCAGGAGGCTCACGGCGATGCGGTACAGAGCTCGACTTGGCCTCCGACTTCCTCAGGAGGCTCCGGCACAGAGGGGCCTGCACTCCCTCAGGAGGCTCACGGCACAGAGCTCGACTTGGCCTCCCGCACTCCTCAGAGGCTCACGGCACAGAGCTCCTTGGCCTCCGCACTCCTCAGAGGCTCACGGCACAGAGCTCGACTTGGCCTCCGCACTCCTCAGGAGGCTCACGGCACAGAGCTCGACTTGGCCTCGCACTCCTCAGGAGGCTCACGGCACAGAGCTCGACTTGGCCTCCTTGCACTCCTCAGGAGGCTCACGGCACAGAGCTCGACTTGGCCTCCGCACTCCTCAGGAGGCTCACTTGGCCTCCGCACTCCTCCAGGAGCTCGGGACTCGCTTGGCCTCCGCACTCCTCAGGAGGCTCACGGCACAGAGCTCGACTTGGCCTCCGCACTCCTCAGGAGGCTCACGGCACAGGCTCGACTTGGCCTCCGCACTCCTCAGGAGGCTCACGGCACAGAGCTCGACTTGGCCTCCGCACTCCTCAGGAGGCTCACGGCACAGAGCTCGACTTGGCCTCCGCACTCCTCAGGAGGCTCACGGCACAGAGCTCGACTTGGCCTCCGCACTCCTCAGGAGGCTCACGGCACAGAGCTCGACTTGGCCTCCGCACTCCTCAGGAGGCTCACGGCACAGAGCTCGACTTGGCCTCCGCACTCCTCAGGAGGCTCACGGCACAGAGCTCGACTTGGCCTCCGCACTCCTCAGGAGGCTCACGGCACAGAGCTCGACTTGGCCTCCGCACTCCTCAGGAGGCTCACGGCACAGAGCTCGGCTTGGCCTCCGCACTCCTCAGGAGGCTCACGGCACAGGCGACTTGGCCTCCGCACTCCTCAGGAGCTCACGGCACAGAGCTCGACTTGGCCTCCGCACTCCTCAGGAGGCTCACGGCACAGAGCTCGACTTGGCCTCCCGCACTCCTCCAGGAAGGCTCACGGCACAGAGCTCGACTTGGCCTCCGCACTCCTCTCGGAGGCTCACGGCACAGAGCTCGACTTGGCCTCCGCACTCCTCCAGGAGGCTCACCGGCACAGAGCTCGACTTGGCCTCCGCACTCCTCAGGAGGCTCACGGCACAGAGCTCGACTTGGCCTCCGCACTCCTCAGGAGGCTCACGGCACAGAGCTCGACTTGGCCTCCGCACTCCTCAGGAGGCTCACGGCACAGAGCTCGACTTGGCCTCCCCGCACTCCTCCAGGAGGCTCACGGCACAGAGCTCGACTTGGCCTCCGCACTCCTCAGGAGGCTCACGGCACAGAGCTCGACTTGGCCTCCGCACTCCTCAGGAGGCTCACGGCACAGAGCTCGGCTTGGCCTCCGCACTCCTCCAGGAGGCTCACGGCACAGAGCTCGAGCTTGGCCTCCGCACTCCTCAGGAGGCTCACGGCACAGAGCTCGGACTTGGCCTCCGCACTCCTCAGGAGGCTCACGGCACAGAGCTCGACTTGGCCTCCGCACTCCTCAGGAGGCTCACGGCACAGAGCTCGACTTGGCCTCCGCACTCCTCAGGAGGCTCACGGTACAGAGCTCGACTTGGCCTCCGCACTCCTCAGGAGGCTCACGGTACAGAGCTCGACTTGGCCTCCGCACTCCTCCAGGAGGCTCACGGTACAGAGCTCGACTTGGCCTCGCACTCCTCAGGAGGCTCACGGTACAGAGCTCGACTTGGCCTCCGCACTCCTCCAGGAGGCTCACGGTACAGAGCTCGACTTGGCCTCCGCACTCCTCAGGAAGCTCACGGTACAGAGCTCGACTTGGCCTCCGCACTCCTCAGGAGGCTCACGGTACAGAGCTCGACTTGGCCTCCGCACTCCTCAGGAGGCTCACGGTACAGAGCTCGACTTGGCCTCCGCACTCCTCAGGAGGCTCACGGTACAGAGCTTCGACTTGGCCTCCGCACTCCTCAGGGGCTCCGGTACAGAGCTCGACTTGGCCTCCGCACTCCTCAGGAGGCTCACGGTACAGAGCTCGACTTGGCCTCCGCACTCCTCAGGAGGCTCACGGTGCAGAGCTCCGCTTGGCCTCCGCACTCCTCAGAGGCTCTCCACGTACCAGAGCTCGACTTGGCCTCCGCACTCCTCAGGAGGCTCACGGTACAGAGCTCGGCTTGGCCTCCGCACTCCTCAGGAGGCTCACGGTACAGAGCCTCGACTTGGCCTCCGCACTCCTCAGGAGGCTCACGGTACAGAGCTCGACTTGGCCTCCGCACTCCTCAGGAGGCTCACGGTACAGAGCTCGACTTGGCCTCCGCACTCCTCAGGAGGCTCACGGTACAGAGCCTCGACTTGGCCTCCGCACTCCTCAGGAGGCTCACGGTACAGAGCTCGACTTGGCCTCCGCACTCCTCAGGAGGCTCACGGCTACAGAGCTCGACTTGGCCTCCGCACTCCTCAGGAGGCTCACGGCACAGAGCCTCGACTTGGCCTCCGCACTCCTCAGGAGGCTCACGGTACAGAGCTCGACTTGGCCTCCGCACTCCTCAGGAGGCTCACGGTACAGAGCTCGACTTGGCCTCCGCACTCCTCAGGAGGCTCACGGTACAGAGCTCGACTTGGCCTCCGCACTCCTCAGGAGGCTCACGGTACAGAGCTCGACTTGGCCTCTGCACTCCTCAGGAGGCTCCACAATCACATCACACCCTCCGTACGTAAGCCCCGACCGCATTTTCAGATCATGCATAAATTGTCTTTAAGTCTAAGTCAAGTTCCTCAGATCATGAAACATGTGGCTTGTAAGACAGGAAGACATATGAAGCTTAGTGACTGGGTCGAGACAGGGAAGCTGGAGTGAGCAGTACCTTGCCAAAGAACAGTGCCAGAAGAGGGAGTATTCCAGTGTCAGTCTGACTCTCCCGCTGAGTCCTGGTTCTGTGAAACTGGTGGTTCTCTCCAACACTCTGGCCTCTGCCTCCTCATTCACAGTGTAACCCTGACAGGGAAACCAGACACAAACCACCAATAAGGATAACAGCTAAACCTCTGTCAAAAGACCAGGGTCTTTCAGTTGGCACTAAACGTGATCAAAACGTCTTTTAACAGGAACAGTAATATCTGAACATGTTCAAAAAGAACAATCATTCTGTTTCAAAATGTTTGTTCACATTTGGGCCTGACAGCCTTACAGGTTAAAAACATTGTGTAACTCTAACTCCCATATGGCACCCTATTCCATATATAGTGCACTACTTTTAACCAGAGCGCTATGGGCCCCTAGTCAAAAGTAGTGCACTATATAGAGAATAGGGTGCTATTTGGGACGTAGACCTAAAAAGGTGTGTGAAAAAGGGGTTACCTTGAGTATGACCCTCTGTCCCTGGAACTCAGTACAGACCAGAGGCCTGCGTCCACTCAGCTCCTTCATGGGCTCAGCATCAAACATGTCCCTGTCCAGACTCTTCACCACCAGACCTCCAGAGCTCTGCACACACACACACACACACACACACACACGGTTGTGGTCATCATACTCACATCTGTGAAATACGTAGGTGCTGCTAATAATACATACATGATGAGAACATGGTAATTAGGAACACACAGTGAAAGAATACTGGACACATTCACAGATTTCCACTAGGGGACAGTACTGCAGCACAATGTGACCATGTCCTGGTTTCCATATGGTCTTGTACAGAGGTATAGCTGGATCAGTCAGGACTCAGGTTGTGTCTCACCATGTGGCTGTGGATGTCTGCCTCAGGGTAGAGCAGGGGGAGCTCAGGACAGCAGCCTTCAGCCAGAGCACTGAGCTTCATCTACAACACAAACATGACACAGCTATTAGGGAGGGGTGTGATGAGTGGAACTTACACATTGTGGAAGTGTTCCCGGACTTAGTTGGAACACAGAATTACAATGATAGAACATATAAATGACAGAATTAGAATGACAGAACATATAAATGACACAATCAGAATGACAAAACAAATAAATGACAGAATCAGAATGACAGAACATATGACAGAATTAGAATGACAGAACATATGACAGAATCAGAATGACAGAATTAGAATGACAGAATGATGTTGGAATATGTAACGTACATATTCTTTTCTTTCTTGACCGATTTCATGGAAAAGAGTGTTTCTTGTCTCAGCAATCTCTTCCTTCTTCTTCAGAATCTCCGTCAGGTCAAAATCTTCAGCCTGACAGGAGAAACCATGAATAAACCTCCCTTTCCTATATTACCACTCTAATCACTACTGCATTCACAGGAAATCATTCTGCCATTATAATGATACAAATTGAGCACATGAGCTGGGTATCCTATGCAGACAAGCCAGCTGTTCTGGGACGGTATACCGGCTATTTGGAAATAGTCAAAGATTGCTTTTCAATACCGTTTATAAAACCGTTTATAAACTATTTTGAGGGTAAGTTTTTCAATACAGAACCATTCTCCATGTCTCCACTTTCGTCATCTACAGCATGTTCAGCCATAGCATTAGTGCAGAGCAGGCCGGTCAGTCTGTGCTTTGTACATATTTTAGTGATAGGATGATGTTATTACTGGAAGTTGAAGTGTTACAATACATTTGTATATTTGTAGCTACTTAAGTAAATACCTGCAGTCAACTTGTGCAATACGTTAGGAGATAAAGCTGATGGCGTTGATCATTTCACCTGTCACATTATGAAGCTCACCGTAGTTCCCCAGAACAGTTGAGACAGTCACATCTTTGTTTGGAAATGGCACAACAGTAGAAAGCGGGAGCTGGTGAGTCCAGCTGTGTGTTGACAGGGGTCACATTTTATATTGAAAGTCTTTTTGTTTTGCTTCAATAGTGACCAGGGCATGAAATAGTGACCTGGGCATGAAACTAGTTTTCCTTCACAGAATACATTAGTACAACACCTTCATCAGACACTACATTAGTACAACACATTCAGACACTACATTAGTACAACACCTTCATCAGACACTACATTAGTACAACACATTCAGACACTACATTAGTACAACACATTCAGACACTACATTAGTACAACACATTCATCAGACACTACATTAGTACAACACATTCAGACACTACATTAGTACAACACCTTCATCAGACACTACATTAGTACAACACCTTCATCAGACACTACATTAGTACAACACCTTCAGACAATACATTAGTACAACACCTTCAGACAATACATTAGTACAACACCTTCATCAGACACTACATTAGTACAACACATTCATCAGACAATACATTAGTACAACACCTTCATCAGACAATACATTAGTACAACACCTTCATCAGACACTACATTAGTACAACACCTTCATCAGACACTACATTAGTACAACACCTTCATCAGACACTACATTAGTACAACACATTCATCAGACACTACATTAGTACAACACCTTCATCAGACACTACATTAGTACAACACCTTCATCAGACACTACATTAGTACAACACATTCAGACACTACATTAGTACAACACCTTCATCAGACACTACATTAGTACAACACATTCATCAGACAATACATTAGTACAACACCTTCATCAGACACTACATTAGTACAACACCTTCATCAGACAATACATTAGTACAACACATTCAGACACTACATTAGTACAACACATTCATCAGACACTACATTAGTACAACACATTCAGACACTACATTAGTACAACACATTCATCAGACACTACATTAGTACAACACCTTCATCAGACACTACATTAGTACAACACCGTCATCAGACACTACATTAGTACAACACCTTCATCAGACACTACATTAGTACAACACCTTCATCAGACACTACATTAGTACAACACCTTCATCAGACACTACATTAGTACAACACCTTCATCAGACACTACATTAGTACAACACATTCAGACACTACATTAGTACAACACATTCAGACACTACATTAGTACAACACCTTCATCAGACACTACATTAGTACAACACCTTCATCAGACACTACATTAGTACAACACCTTCATCAGACACTACATTAGTACAACACCTTCATCAGACACTACATTAGTACAACACCTTCATCAGACACTACATTAGTACAACACCTTCATCAGACACTACATTAGTACAACACCTTCAT
>NW_027015814.1:0-10920 GCF_036934945.1 Oncorhynchus masou masou
GTTGGGCCTGAGAGGGGCAGTAGAGAGAGAGGTTGGGCTTGAGAGGGGCAGTAGAGAGAGGGGTTAGTGAGAGGAGCAGTAGAAAGGGGATTATGAGCCTAGGGGCAGTAGAGAGAGAGGTTGGGCCTGAGAGGGGCAGTAGAGAGAGAGGTTGGGCCCTTGAGAGGGGCAGTTAGAGGGGAGAGAGGGTTGGGCTTGAGAGGGGCAGTGAGAGGGGCAAGGGGTTAGGGTGAGAGGGGCAGAGAGAGAGGTTGGGCCTTGAGAGGGGCAGTTGAGAGAGAGGTTGGGCCTGAGAAGGCAGTGAGAGGGGCAGTAGAGAGAGAGGTTGGGCCTGAGAGGGGCAGAGAGAGAGGTTGGGCCTGAGAGGGGCAGTAGAGAGAGAGGTTGGGCCTGAGAGGGGCAGTAGAGAGAGTTGGGGGGTTGAGGGGCCAGTTAGAGAGGATTGGAGGCCTGAGAGGGGCAGTTGGGCCTGAGAGGGCAGTTGAGAAGACAGGTTGGGCCTGAGAGGGGCAGTAGAGAGAGAGGTTGGGCCTGAGAGGGGCAGTAGAGAGAGGTGGGGCCTGAGAGGGGCAGTACAGAGGAGGGGAGGGTTGGGCCTGAGAGGGGCAGTAGAGAGAGAGGTTGGGCCAGTAGAAAGGGGTTGCCTGAGAGGGGCAGTAGAGAGAGGTTGGGCCTGAGAGGGGCAGTAGAGAGAGGTGGGCTTGAGAGGGGCAGTAGAGAGAGAGACAGGTTGGGCCTGAGAGGGGCAGTAGAGAGAAGAGGTTGGGCCTGAGAGGGGCAGTAGAGAGAGGTTGGGCCTTGAGAGGGGCAGTAGAGAGAGGTTGGGCCTGAGAGGGGCAGTAGAGAGAGGTGGGCCTTGAGAGGGGCAGTAGAGAGACAGGTTGGGCCTGAGAGGGGCAGTAGAGAGAGAGGTTGGGCCTGAGAGGGGCAGTAGAGAGCAGGTGGGCCTTGAGAGCAGTAGAGAGAGGTTGAGCCTGAGAGGGGCAGTGAGAGGGGCAGTAGAGAGAGGTTGGGCCTGAGAGGGGCAGTAGAGAGAGAGAGGTTGGGCCTGAGAGGGGCAGTAGAGAGAGAGGTGGGCCTGAGAGGGGCAGTAGAGAGACAGGTTGGGCCTGAGAGGGGCAGTAGAGTGGAGAGAGGGGCAGTAGAGAGAGAGGTGGGCCTGAGAGGGCAGTAGGCAGTAGAAAGAGGTTGGGCCTGAGAGAGGGCAGTAGAGGTTAGAGAGGTTGGGCCTTGAGAGGCAGTAGAGACAGGTTGGGCCTGAGAGGGCAGTAGAGGTTGGGCCTGAGAGGGGCAGTAGAAGGTTGGGCCTAGGAGGGACAGCAGAAGAAGAGGTTTGGGCTGAGAGGGGCAGTAGAGAGGGTTGGGCCTGAGAGGGCAGTAGAGAGAGGGGTTGGTCCATGTTTAGTGTTTTCCACACAGCATTTCTTGAAACAGATTACTTGGCAATAATGAAAAAGGAACAGCTAGGCACTTTGTTATTTTAGGATGTCCTGGAGTACAATGTGCTACAAAAGTATGTGGACACCCTCTTCAAATTAGTGATTGGCTATTTCCAGCCACACCACCGGGTGCCTAAAATCGAGCACCCCAGCCATGCAATCTCCATAGACAAACACTGGCAGTAAAATAGCCTGTACTGAAGAGCTCTGTGACTTTCACCGTGGCAACGTCATATGATACCCACCTTGCAACAAGAATAATAAAAGGAATAATGGTCTGGGGCTGTTTTTCATGGTTCAGGCCCCTTAGTTCCAGTGAAGGGAAATCTATACGCTACAGCATACAATGACATTCTAGGCGATTCTGTGCTTCCAACTTTGTGGCAACAGTTTGGGGGAGGCCCTTTCCTGTTTCAGCATGACAATGCCCCCGTGCACAAAGCAAGTTCCATACGGAAATGGTTTGTCGAGATCGGTGTGGAAGAACTTGACTGGCCTGCACAGAGCCCTGACTTCAACCCCATTGGCCTAATCACCCAAAATCAGCACACATCCTCACTGATGCGCTTGTGGCTGAATGGAAGCAAGTCCCCGCAGCAATGTTCCAACATCTAGTGGAAAGCCTTTCAAGAAGAGTGGGGCTATTATAGCAGCAAAAAGAGGGGAGGGGGGGGGAACTCCATATTAATGCCCATGATTTTGGAATGAGATGTTGGATGAGCAGGTGTCCACATACTTATGGTTCTGTAATGTACATACTGGCGTTCTGCTAGTCAGCATGCTCTCTGAGTGAACGTTCAGTGTTGTATAAGAAAGGAGAGAGGACACTCTAGACTAATGAGAGTTGCACTCAGTGTTAAAGTTGAGAGGAATAGTTTGGGTTTCTCTCACTGTGTATGTGTGTGTGGTTTCCTTGCTGCAGGCGAGGAGAGAGAGAGGGGGGCAGTCTTAACCTCTGCGCCTCGGCTAATTTTTGTTTTTCCTCTTGCCTCTCAAAACCGACTGGGACTTTAGGAAATCAGAGCGATCAAAGGCAGATATGCCACACATAAATATTCACATTAACTCCAGGTGCATCCGCTCTGAAGGCAGCTGGGAAACCTATTCATTCCTGGGGTTTTAAAGTCTCGCTGTGGCCAGTTTTGTAGTAGTGGACTGAAGCTGGCTTAGCTCTGAAACTCATAAAAAGTTGTAGTATCCTTTAATCATAGAACATATCTCCATAACATATGTAAACCAGATCAGCACCCCCTAAGTACTGGTGCTTAAAGGTTCTCTTCACACTCAGATCTTGAAAGTGAATTGAAGTGGCTTACTGGAGGAATTGTACAAGTTAAACATTCAGGATGTTTATTTTGCTCTTTCTTTATTTCTCTGTCTGTCTGTCTGTCACGCACACACACTCTGTCTGTTCCGCTGTCTCTGTCACGCACACACCTCTCTGTTCCGCTGGGTCTCTACCACTGCTGAGACACCTCTCTGTTCCTCTGGTCTCCTCTACCACTGCTGAGACACCTCTCTGTTCCTCTGAGTCTCCCCTACACTGTGAGACACCTCTCTGTTCCTCTAGGTCTCCTCTACCACTGCTGAGACACCTCTCTGTTCCTCCTGAGTCTCCTCTACCACTGCTGAGACACCTCTCTGTTCCGCTGAGTCTCCTCTACCACTGCTGAGACACCTCTCTGTTCCTCTGAGTCTCCTCTACCACTGCTGAGACACCTCTCTGTTCCTCTGAGTCTCCTCTACCACTGCTGAGACACTCTCTGTTCCTCTGAGTCTCCTCTACCACTGCTGAGACACCTCTCTGTTCCCACTCCTCTACCACTGCTGAGACACCTCTCTGTTCTCTGTTCCCTCTGAGTCTCCTCTACCACTGCTGAGACACCTCTCTGTTCCTCTGAGTCTCCTCTACCACTGACACCTCTATTCCTCTGAGACACTGCCTCTCTGTTCCTCTGAGTCTCCTCTACCACTGCTGAGACACCTCTCTGTTCCTCTGAGTCTCCTCTACCACTGCTGAGACACCTCTCTGTTCCTCTGAGTCTCCTCTACCACTGCTGAGACACCTCTCTGTTCTCTGTTCCGCTGAGTCTCCTCTACCACTGCTGAGACACCTCTCTGTTCCTCTGAGTCTCCTCTACCACTGCTGAGACACCTCTCTGTTCCTCTGAGTCTCCTCTACCACTGCTGAGACACCTCTCTGTTCCTCTGAGTCTCCTCTACCACTGCTGAGACACCTCTCTGTTCCTCTGAGTCTCCTCTACCACTGCTGAGACACCTCTCTGTTCCTCTGAGATCCTCTACCACTGCTGAGACACCTCTCTGTTCCTCTGAGTCTCTACCACTGCTGAGACACCTCTGTTCCGCTGAGTCTCCTCTCTATTCCCTCTGAGTCTCCCTCTACCACTGCTGAGACACCTCTCTGTTCCTCTGAGTCTCCTCTACCACTGCTGGAGACACCTCTCTGTTCCTCTGAGTCTCCTCTACCACTGCTGAGACACACCTCTCTGTTCCTCGGAGTCTCCTCTACCACTGCTGAGACACCTCTCTGTTCCTCTGAGTCTCCTCTACCACTGCTGAGACACCTCTCTGTTCCTCTGAGTCTCCTCTCCACTGCTGAGACACCTCTCTGTTCCTCTGAGTCTCCTCTACCACTGCTGAGACACCTCTCTGTTCTCTGAGTCTCCTCTACCACTGCTGAGACACCTCTCTGTTCCTCTGAGTCTCCTCTACCACTGCTGAGACACCTCTGTTCCGCTGGGTGTCTCCTCTACCACTGCTGAGACACCTCTCTGTTCCTCCCTGAGTCTCCTCTACCACTGCTGAGACACCTCTCTGTTCCTCTGGAGTCTCCTCTACCCTGCTGAGACACCTCTCGGTTCCTTTGAGTCTCCTCTACCACTGCTGGGAGACACCTCTGTTCCTCTCTGCAGAGACAACACTACACCACACAATCTGACAAGTGTCCTCACCACTGCTCTAATCAGCTAACTACAGTACACGTACAGCCACTAACTAAGCAAACAAACAACTACACAGTCAAATACAGTATAAAGAGATGCCACAGCACAGGGCTATGGGAGAGGAGACCGACAGGGTCATAATGATGATAATAATAATATATGTTATTTAGGAGATGCTTTTTATCCAAAGAGACTTACAGTCATGAGTGTTTACATTTGATGTATGGGTGGTCCTGGAATTCTGGCATTGCAAGGACCATGCTCTACCAACTGAGTTACAGAGGACCACATAATGATAATTATGATTGATATGGCTAAATCAAAGTAAACATACTGATTGGAGAAGTGTACCTCAGTCTATTCTGGTTTAAGTGTAACTCATAGTGTACATAAACACAACCTTGGTTGTTCAGAGGTGACCTATCTGGTTTGTATGCTGTGTATTTGGGCAAAAGGGCCTCTGTACTTCTGCACGGAGCGATTTTCAGTAGCCGTATGGTTACATTTGTGACAGTCAGTGAGATCAAACACAGAGCTTGCTACCTGGGGCAGGTGAACACACAGGCCCTGAGCGACACACACACTGTACCCATGTCTCTGTCTGCTCTCTCTAATGGCACCAGAGGGACCATAGACCTATCTTTACTATGTAACCGCTGCTTTACAGGGGCCCCGGGCCCCTAGGGCAGATCGCACCTTTTCAGTGGACTCCCCCATGAATGTCTTTCAGAACCCTCCTGGAACCTGTTTTGTCTTTGTCAGTGACTCTTTGTTAGTTCCACCTTCTGTTTGAGTGGCAATTCTTGGTTTCTTTGGGTTGGGAACGTACTCAAATTGTTAATTCAGCACCAACAACTGCCCTAAAAGACACCCACCAGAAGAGGCAAACAAAAATAAACCCAAACCAAACAAAGTCAGGAAGCAAACCAAAAGTGGAGCAAAACGAAAATAGGGAAGATCAGATACATTACAGTTTTTTTTAGATATCAACATTGGCCAGCACAGGTGAAACACCTTCTGACTAACGAGGTGACACCAATCGGTGCGCCCAACAGGCTAACGTCCAACCCCAAATATAAATGGAAACACCAAAGCCTGTAACACCTTCCCCCTAGCCCCCATCACTATCCAATAGGCCCCGCGGACCAGAGCGATTGTCTGGATATGTTCTCATTAACATGGCCCGGTGTGTTAGCGTTGACGTGCTAAGCTACCCGCGTTGAGTGTGTTGAGATACTGACAAGAGACAATATAAGGTGGCCGGGGCGCGACATAAAGGTGGTTTTACCAGACCAATTAAATGACACTGTTACTCCAGTGCCTGGGGCGCCGCTGGAGGCGGGGAGCCGTTTGCGGTACAACACCGGGGCTCCCGTTGTGCGTTAGACGCCATTACGTGAAACAACACCTCCCTTAACCGATCGATCATTCACACGCTTTCTGTTCTCCCTCGGAACAGGTTAGCAGGTTTCGAGGGCCTAATTTGTGTGAGGAGAGGTAGACATGCATGGAAGTCTAGATAGAAATGGAAAGAGGGAGGGGGACGACAGAGACAAAGGAGCGGGAACAACACATTTTTTATTTGTTGCATTGCAGCAAAGTTCTCTTGCAACGGGGTGATCAAATGAAGATCCTGCATCTGCACCTCTTAGAAATGTGATTGACTGATTTATTGATTTAAAAATGCTTTAGATTCAATGCTTGTTCTCCAGTGCCCTTGCATACACCACTGAAATGGTACAATATGTTTTACCGTCATATATAAAGCGTCGATAAGACACCTCCAATCTAGGCCACCGCGGGGAAGGGAAGGAGATACTTTACATGATCACAGGGAAATACTTTATGATCTTTGATCTGCTCACTTTTGTTTGAAATAAAAGTTATCAAACAGGGAATAAACAACAAGGAACAAAACAAAAGCACCCAAGACCTACTAAAAAAGTCTGCATTTGATTATCCCGATAATGAATATGTCACATGCAGATTAAAAAAGACGAAAAAAAACTCAGGTGAGTAAAAGGAAAAAAATCCCCAAAGTCTATTCTTCTTCTCCTTCTTTCTCCTTGGTAATTACGGTTCTCTCTCGTTCTCTCTCTCGTTGCCGTGTTCCTTTCTATTCTCCCCTTTAGGGCCCCGGGAGACTGATATGAAAGGGAATTGGACACTTGGGGCCATAGATACTGTAATTAAAAATCTTTGCCTTATTTTGGAGTTGATATTTAGTTGGGAAACATCATCAGGTCTGTGCAACCTGTGTTATTAGAGCTGACCTAAATACAACCCAGATTAAACGCTTCAGCAATGCTACGGCAGGCCTTTGTTTTTCACTCATTAGGAGTGGAAATGAGGTGATCATCACAGACACAATTCAGGTATAAATACATTAAGGTTATATCCACACAAAAGGATACTGCAACGCTGCTGAAACCCTTTTGTACCTGTTGGCAGAAACATACCGTACTGTACAGTATACTGAAGTGTGTAATCCTATCACAAACATACCATACTGTACAGTATACTGAAGTGTGTAATCCTATGACAAACATACCATACTGTACAGTATACTGAAGTGTGTAATCCTATCACAAACATACCATACTGTACAGTATACTGAAGTGTGTAATCCTATCACAAACATACCATACTGTACAGTATACTGAAGTGTGTAATCCTATCACAAATCAGAAACATACCATACTGTACAGTATACTGAAGTGTGTAATCCTATCACAAATCAGAAACATACCATACTGTACAGTATACTGAAGTGTGTAATTCTATCACAAATCATGATGACTTGACTGTTATGGTGCTGTTTCACAGTAGTTTAACTTTCTTCAGCAACCCTCATAACAGGCTAACTGCTCAATGAACCATAATAACAGGCAAACATTACTCAATGAGACATAATAACAGGCTAACATTACTCAATGAGACATTATAACAGGCTAACATTACTCAATGAAACATTATAACAGGCTAACATTACTCAATGAGCCATAATAACAGGCTAACGTTACTCAATGAGACATTATAACAGGCTAACATTACTCAATGAACCATAATAACAGGCTAACATTACTCAATGAGACATAATAACAGGCTAACATTACTCAATGAACCATAATAACAGGCTAACATTACTCAATGAGACATTATAACAGGCTAACGTTACTCAATGAGACATAATAACAGGCTAACATTACTCAATGAACCATAATAACAGGCTAACATTACTCAATGAGACATTATAACAGGCTAACATTACTCAATGAGACATTATAACAGGCTAACATTACTCAATGAACCATAATAACAGGCTAACATTACTCAATGAGACATTATAACAGGCTAACATTACTCAATGAGCCATAATAACAGGCTAACATTATTCAATGAGACATTATAACAGGTTAACGTTAATCAATGAGCCCTCATAACAGGCTAACATTACTCAATGAGACATTATAACAGGCTAACGTTACTCAATGAGACATAATAACAGGCTAACGTTACTCAATGAGACATAATAACAGGCTAACATTACTCAACGAGCCTTAATAACAGGCTAACGTTACTCAATTAACCATAATAACAGGCTAACATTACTCAATGAACCATAATAACAGGCTAACGTTACTCAATGAGACATAATAACAGGCTAACGTTACTCAATGAGACATTATAACAGGCTAACATTACTCAATGAACCATAATAACAGGCTAACATTACTCAATGAGACATTATAACAGGCTAACATTACCAATGAACCAATAACAGGCTAACATTACTCTCAATGAGACATTATAACAGGCTAACATTACTCAATGAGCTATAATAACAGGCTAACATTACTTCAATAATAACAGGCTAACATTACTTCAATGAGACATTATAACAGGCTAACATTATTCAATGAGACATTATAACAGGTTAACGTTAATCAATGAGCCCTCATAACAGGCTAACATTACTTGAGACATTATAACAGGCTAACGCGGCACAATGAGCCATTATAACAGGCTAACATTAATTAATGAGACATTATAACAGGTTAACAATGAACCATAATAACAGGCTAACATTACTCAATGAGGCTAACATTACTCTCATAACAGGCTAACATTACTCAATGAGACATAATAACAGGCTAACATTACTCAATGAGCCATAATAACAAGCTAACATTACTCAATGAGGTTAATAACAGGCTAACATTACTCAATGAGGGATAAGGCACGACCAATGAGGCATAATAACAGGCTAGCAGAATGAGCCATAATAAAGGCTAACATTATCAATGAACCAACATCAAACTCAATGAGACATTATAACAGGTTACCATTACTCAATGAGACATTATAACAGGCTAACATTACTCAATGAGGCATAACAGGCTAACATTACTCAATGAGACATTATAACAGGCTAATATTACCAATGAGATATAATAACAGGATAACATTATCAATGAGACATTATAACAGGCTAACATTACTCAATGACATTATAATGAGCTAACATTACTTCAATGAGGCATAATAATAAGGCTAACATCCAATGAGCCATTAGAACAGGCTAACATTATCCAATGAGCCATTATAACAGGCTAACATTGTCCAATGAGCCATTATAACAGGCTAACATTATCCAATGAGCCATCTTAACAGGCTAACATTATCCAATGGGCCATTATAACAGGCTAACATTATCCAATGAGACATAATATCAGACTAATGTTATCCAATGAGCCATTAGAACAGGCTAACATTGTCCAATGAGCCATCTTAACAGACTAACGTTATCCAATGAGCCATCATAACAGACTAACGTTATCCAATGAGCCATCATAACAGACTAACGTTATCCAATGAGCCATCATAACAGACTAACGTTATCCAATGAGCCATCATAACAGACTAACATTACTCAATGAGGCCCAAACCCTGTCCAACAGCCAAGCTATATGCTAACTCACTTTAGAATGTCCACTATCAGCATCAATTCACTTCTGTGTGCCTACTTCAACAAAGTCAGCCAGTGTAGAGGAACATGAGGAAAATAATGAATGAATGCAGTTCCAGAATAATCTTGACTGGCCAACTTAAACCAAACTCTATTAGTGTACAGCGTCTTTGTCTGAATAAACTATGTAGCTTGTGATCACAGTAAACACAGAGAGGAGGGTTATAGTCTACTTTGGTCTCTACTCGTCACACAAACCCAGTTGCCCACCTCCCCTAGGGCCCCTAGTCCCCACAATCTCTGCCTTGGCACATTTACAGTACAAAGTCTGAGAATCCCCCCCCCCCCTTCACACAGCACAGTCACTGCTGATTTAATTAGCCCAATCATTAAACAAGGCTTAATTAGAGTCCCTTCTTTCTGAAGGAACAACACTAGCTGGAGCTCATCGCTGTTCCTTGTCATTACTGCAGAATAATTACCAACTGCAGAATAATTGCAGATGATATCCGCCATCACTATGCCAGCGTTGACAACAAACAAACACGTTTGAGAAGTTGGTAATATTGTTGTTTGGGCATGGTGGTGCTTGACTCAAAAGTTACAATGGTTTTGGTTGAGTATGTAAGTAAGTAGCCTTGTACATGCCTTGGCTTGGGTGAGCTGGAACTGTTCACAGGAGCAGGAGCCTGTCTGCTGTATCTGTAGCATGAGGCAGATTGATGTACAAGTACACACTCTGGACAGGACGCTAGTCTATCTCCTGTATCTGTAGCATGAGGCAGCTTGATGTACAAGTACACACTCTGGACAGGACGCTAGTCTATCTCCTGTTTCTGTAGCATGAGGCAGCTTGATGTACAAGTACACACTCTGGACAGGACGCTAGTCTATCTCCTGTATCTGTAGCATGAGGCAGCTTGATGTACAAGTACACACTCTGGACAGGACGCTAGTCTATCTCCTGTTTCTGTAGCATGAGGCAGCTTGATGTACAAGTACACACTCTGGACAGGACGCTAGTCTATCTCCTGTATCTGTAGCATGAGGCAGATTGATGTACAAGTACACACTCTGGACAGGACGCTAGTCTATCTCCTGTATCTGTAGCATGAGGCAGCTTGATGTACAAGTACACACTCTGGACAGGACGCTAGTCTATCTCCTGTTTCTGTAGCATGAGGCAGCTTGATGTACAAGTACACACTCTGGACAGGACGCTAGTCTATCTCCTGTATCTGTAGCATGAGGCAGCTTGATGTACAAGTACACACTCTGGACAGGACGCTAGTCTATCTCCTGTTTCTGTAGCATGAGGCAGCTTGATGTACAAGTACACACTCTGGACAGGACGCTAGTCTATCTCCTGTATCTGTAGCATGAGGCAGCTTGATGTACAAGTACACACTCTGGACAGGACGCTAGTCTATCTGCTGTTTCTGTAGCATGAGGCAGCTTGATGTACAAGTACACACTCTGGACAGGACGCTAGTCTATCTGCTGTATCTGTAGCATGAGGCAGCTTGATGTACAAGTACACACTCTGGAC
>NW_027015815.1:0-10917 GCF_036934945.1 Oncorhynchus masou masou
GAAGATCCCATCACACTGGACCAAGCAGCATGCTCGGGAGGAGATGGGGCACACGGCCCATAGAGGAGGTTGAGGAGAGAATAGCCCACTGGGATAAAATGTCGAGAGGCAGAGTGCTCATGCGAAAGCGACGAATGTAAACAAAGGAGAGGATCAACGATCACTCAAGCTCTCGCAAAACCAAGACGCGAAGATGAGAGGCAGCCCCCAAAAAATGCTTGATAGGGAACATGGGTTGGTCGGCGAAGCCGCAGGGCCGGCATAGCCTGAGAGCGAAGAGGAATATTGGGATAGACTGATGCGAGGAGTATTGATGAGATAGTTGAGGGAGTGATGAGGAGAGTGGATGTTTGGTGTCTGGAGCAACACAGTCTCTCGTGAGGAGCGTGGGACTAGTCAGGCACCATGTTTTGCGGCGACACGCAATGTGTCTCCAGTGCCACCCACAGCCCGGTGCGTTCTGTGCCAGCTCCTGCGCATTGCCGTGCGAAAAGGGAGCATCCAGCCAGGGACAGGTTGTGCATGCTCAGCGCTCCTGGGCCTCTCCGAGTGAACGCCTCCTTGGTCCAGGATGATCCTGCGCCGGCTCAGCTTGACTGGACCTGCAACAGTGTGCCTTCACAGCCCTACTGACTGGCCCGGCCTAAAGTGAGGCATCCAGCCAGGAGCGCGTTGGCCGGCTCTACGCTCCTAGACTCCAGTGCGCCTCCGTGCCCAGTATATCCTGCGCCGGCCATACGGCTGTGTCTCCAGTGCTGACTTCACAGTCCAGTACATCCTGTGCATCCTCCCGCACTCGCCTGAGGTGCGTGTTACCAGTCCGGTGCCACCTGTAACGGTCCCACGCATCAGGCCTCCAGTGCGCCTCCGCATGTCCAGTAAGCTCCATGCGCCTGCCTCCCTCACTGCTGCCCTGGTGTGCGTGTCATCAGTCCGGTGCCACCTGACAGTCCCCACGCATCACCTAGCGCTGCCTCCAGCAGTCCGTACGTCCTGTGCTTCCTCCCACACTTGCCCTGAGGAGGCAGTCACTCAGCCAGTGCACACCTAGTGCCCGGCACCACGCAATCAGAAATCCTGCAGTGCGCCTCCACAGTCCAGAGCTTCCAGCGACAGTTCCCAGTCCAGAGCTTCCGGCGACAGCTTCAGTCCGGAGCTTCCGGCGGGTGTCCACAGTCCGGAACCTCCAGCACAGTCCACAGTCCGGGGAACCTCCTCAGGACGGTCCACTGGTCTGGAAACCTCCTGACGACGGGTGCACAGTCCGGAACCTCCTAGAGCGTGTCCCACGGTCCGGAACCTCCTGAGACGGTCCACGGTTCCAGAACGCCTCCTGAGACGGTCCCACGGTCCGGAACCTCCTGAAGACGGGGTCCACGGTCCGGAACCTCCTGAGAAGGTCCACGGTCCAGAACCTCCGGAGAACCGGTCTACAGTCCGGAGCCTGCGCGGACCGGATCCACAGTCCGGAGCCTCCTGCAGAAGGTTCCGCAGTCTGGAGCCTCCTGCAGCGGTCGGCGGTTAGGCCACCAGCGACGGTCGGCGGTCCAGAGTCTCCAGCAATGGTTGGCGGTCCAGAGCCTCCTGCGATGACTCGCACGGTCCGGGCCATCCAGCGGCGATCGACTGGTCCGGTTCACCTCCGGCGACAACACCGCATGGTCCGGTTCCTCCTGCGATGATCCCGCACCAGAGCCACCATGGAGGAAGACGTTGCATCTGCGAGCAGAGTGGGTACTTCGCCCCGCACCGGAACCGCCCCCGACGGTAGATGCCCACCGGACCCTCCCTATTGAGTCAGGTTTGCGGTCGGAGTCCGCACCTTTGGGGGGTACTGTCACGTTCTGACCATAGAGAGCTGTTTATTCTCTGTTAGTTGGGGCGTAATAGTGACTAGGGTGGGTCATCTAGGTGATTAATGGTTTATGTTTGCCTGGTATAGTTCCCAATCAGAAACAGCTGTTTATCGTTGTCTCTGATTGGGGATCATATTTAGGTAGCCATTTCCTCATTGTGCTTTGTGGGATCTTGTCTACAGATAGTTGCCTGTGTGCACACCAGTAGCGTCACGTTTCGTTTGAGCTTGTTTGGTGAGTTTCTATTAATTAAAATATGTGGAACTCTACGCACGCTGTGCCTTGGTCCAATCATTATGACGATCGTGACAATGGGGCTGAAACGGTGAGCTGTCTAGAGATGAGTCAGTGAGAGTATGGCTCTGACCCACATCACAGAGCTTAGCATCTAGATAGGCCTCGGCCATAGCCCCAACCATCAATCAGATCTCCACCCCCAGTCGCTATCCAGGTGAGCCAAAACAACCTTGCCACTAGCGTCTTAATTCCCCGAAATCTTTAGGGCTCTGGGAACTCTCCACCCTCTTCTCCCTCCTTTTTGTCTCTTTTTCTCTCCCTCGCTCTTTTCTTGGTGAGATTACATGTGTTTAACAAAGCAACGTGGAGGCATGGTGTTCCTCGGCAGATGTAAACAAAAAAGGTGTTGTGACTGGGAGGAGAGGGCAGGGGGACGGGAGAGGTCAGAGTAGAAGTACAGAGTGGAGGTATCTGGGGCATGCTAGGGTCGCACAGAATGCCACCAGGTCTGGGCTCTGGAGCCTGGCTGCCTGGACTATGTACACATGCCGTGAGCTGTGAGAGGAATTAATCGGCAGGTCATGCTGATGGAACCAAATGATTCAAAGATCTGGAAAATAGAGGACACAGAGGGAATGGTGGTTATGACCATTAGGCCTAGATGTATACAGTGGAACGTTGGGTCGGATACGATGTATACTCTGCTTAGTGGGGATGGGTTTTGCAGATCAGAGTTGTGTTTCAGAGGGAGGATATACTGTACGGTAGGGTGGAGATTTTCAATTGGAGACAGACCATGACAGACGCATATCAGGAAAGTCCTGATGGCAAGCCATTTATCTTTTCACATCATATCTGTGTCAGTGAAAGGAAAGGGGTTGGCATCCAGAAAATGCCCTGAAGATAAAGTCAACTTTGTTTCTCCTCAATTCTCCCATATTCACCATCAACAACTCAATGAGGGGGGTTGCAAGGACCAGAGGTAAAAACAATTTCTGGTAGGTTTAAAATAGGTTTAAAATAAAAATGCTGACAACCCGACATATAGTTTAAGTCATTGATCTTTGCTTCTTTCCTGTGTATCCAGTGTCTTAGTGAAATAAAACCTATGCAAAGAGAAAGTCATAGCTATCTCTAATAGGCACTTCTTAAAGACACTATAGACTCTATACTGACTCTAGGGTAGGTTCCTTTTTTGGAACATTCAGAATCAAGGGCCAACACTTACAGCTGAGAAAGTGCATAGACATGTAGTATTCTTTACTCTCCCAAACTGGGTCACAGTAAAAGTTCAGGCCCAGCCTGTTAATTGCCAATGTGTCAAATATCCTTCCACAGGCACGGATTGGGGATGTAACACTGGGTGAGCCCTGCGCTTAGGTTGGTAAAGGTAGGGCAGACAGGTCTGAGTTGAGGCACTCACATCCTGTCTGTGTGAGCCAATCACTGTCAGATAGTGGCCTCCACAGCCAGATCCAGGCCGGATGACTTTACATTTGGGTATTTGTGGTGGCAGCAGTAGGATCTGGAACATCTTTGTTGGACCCCCCAGGGCGACCCTGTTGTCTCCCCGCGCCCCTGCCCCTCGGATACGTGATTGTTCACAGCTTTCCAGGGATTATCACCATATGTTAATAGGAGCTCAAACAGCTGACTGGCTCCAGGAATTGTGCTAAATTTAGCCACCTGCTATGATGGCATCTCACAACTGGGAGGTGGCGAGCATAGCGAGGAACAATGAGGGGTGATTTGCATTTTGCAGGATGTGCACTCGCTCCCTCGTGGGGAAAGATGGCGTCAAACAAGGTTGGGTCTTTGCTACTTCACACTTAGTGCTGGCAGAAGTGGGACTTCCTTGACCAAGGGTTTGGGGCCATAGGTCAGCCAATGGGATCAGCAGATCATGTTACAGCACACAGATGTGAGAGAGGAGCAGTGGCACCGGTCCGGGAGGTAGCCAAAATGCAGTGTGACTGACAGGTTGACCTCTGATTAGAGAAAAACGGAATTAGTTTCTTCACACACTGGAGAAGTAAAATAAAGGTTAAAGGTTAAATCTAAATAAATCAATTAAAAAGAGAAAGATAAGTGTTTCTGTTTTCTGTATGTGAGTGCATGTGTGTATCTTTGAGTGTGTTTATACTCTCTGCAGAGCAGGCGTCATGCAGCCCCAAAATCTGAGGGGGCATAATGTATGTGAGGATGGGGGGTTCTGGAGGGCTAGGTGTCCCGTCCTTAAAATGGAAAATGGAAAATTTTTCAAACACCTGAGACACCTTTTCCTGCAATCTAGAACCATAATCATTATGCTTCATTCTATGTCTACAGTATGTTTATTTTTCAGCATATCTAAGCATAACTCTTGAGCTGTCTGTATCCTCCAGACTGGAGGCATGACAGCTAAAATTGTTAGACAAGCTAGCTACTCTAAATTAATTGATAGCCTGAAATGGCTTGGTTGGTTATGAGGTTGGGAAGTCAACTTCATAAAATTGCTATGGGGCTAGTAGTATTACAGAGGAACAACAACAACAAAATGTACATATATAGATATATACACAGTACCAGTCAAAGGTTTGGACACACTACTCATTCAAGGGTTTTCTTTATTTTTACTTTTTCTACATTGTAGAATAATAGTGAAGACATCAAAAACTATGAAATAACATGTATGGAATCATGCCAGTAACCAAAAACGTATTAAACAAATCAAAATATATTTTATACTTGAGATTCTTCAGAAAATCTTTGGTCAAATAAGTATTTGGTCAATAACAAAAGTTTATCCCAATACTTTGTTATATACCCTTTGTTGGCAATGACAGAGGTCAAACGTTTTCTGTAAGTCTTCACAAGGTTTTCACACACTGCTGCTGGTATTTTGGCTCATTCCTCCATGCAGATCTCCTCTATAGGACATGGGACTGTTGCTGGGCAACACGGACTTCTTCAACTCCCTCCAAAGATTTTCTATGGGGTTGAGATCTAGAGACTGGCTAGGCCGTCCAGGACTCAGAAATGTTTCTTACAAAGCCACTCTCTGCCCAGGTGGTGTGTTTGGGATCATTGTCATGCTGAAAGAACCAGCCATGTTTCATCTTCAATGCCCTTGCTGATGGAGTGGAGGTTTTCACTCAATCTCACGATACATGGTCCCATCCATTCATTCTTTCCTTTACACAGATCAGTCTTCCCGGTCCCTTTGCAGAAAAACAGGCCCAAAGCATGATGTTTCCACCCCCATGCTTCACAGTAGGTATGGTGTTCTTTGGATGCAACTCAGCATTCATTGTCCTCCAAACACGACGAGTTGAGTTTTTACCAAAAAGTTATATTTTGGTTTCATCTGACCATATGACATTCTCCCAATCTTCTTCTGGATCATCCAAATGCTCTCTAGCAAACTTCAGACGGGCCTGGACATGTACTGGCTTAAGCAGGGGGACACGTCTGGCACTGCAGGATTTGAGTCCCTGGCGGCGTAGTGTGTTACTGAATGTAGGCTTTGTTACTTTGGTCCCAGCTCCTTGCAGGTCACTCACTAGGTCCCCCGTGTGGTTCTGGGATTTTTGCTCACCGTTCTTGTGATCATTTTGACCTCACGGGGGAGATCTTGTGTGGAGCCCCAGATCGAGGGAGATTATCAGTGGTCTTGTATGTCTTCCATTTCCTAATAATTGCTCCCACAGTTGATTTCTTCGTCTCCGGAGGAGAAACAGTCACTTAACCAACTGAGCCACGAATAGTCAGCAGAACCCAGAAGATGAGGCAGACACAGCAGTACTTAAGACGGTGTATTTAATAAAGTAAAAACTGAGAAGTCCTTCAATACAAAAATGGCAAATCCAAAAGGTGGTAGGAATAGCACAAAAAAAGCCTCAAGAGATACTCAAAAACAAAAACAGAATTCCACAAGAGCATCCACCGGAATCGACAAGAATACACAGAACACTAGGCTGGGTGCTAACATACAAACACAGAGCACAGAACTGAGGGAAACTAAGGGTTTAAATACAATCAGGGGGAAACGAGGCACAGGTGCAAATAATAATGGGGAACAAGGGAAAAAACATAAGGTCAAAAAGCACAATGGGGGCATCTAGTGACCAAAACCCGGAACAACCCTGGCCAAATCCTGACAGAATCCCCTAGGAACGGCTCCTGACGTTCCTACCAGCTCTCTCAGGGTGGAGGGCCCTGAACTGACGAATGAGGTCAGGGTCCAGGATGTCTTTGGCAGGAACCCAGGAGCGCTCCTCGGGACCGTAGCCTTCCCAGTCCACCAGATACTGCCAGGACCGCTGCACCCGGCGGGAATCCAGTATCCGATGGACGGTATAAGCCGGCTGGCCTCCAATGACACGAGGCGGAGGGGGAGGTCTGTCTGCCGGGACAAGGGGAGAAAACAACAGGTTTTAACAATGAAATGTGAAATGTGGGATTAATCTTAAGGGATCTGGGTAAGTGTAGGCGATAAGAAACTGGGTTAACTCTCCTGGCAACCTTGAAGGGACCGATGTATTTTTGGGACAGCTTGCGAGACTCCACCCGTAGAGGTAAGTCTCTTGTGGAGAGCCAGACTCTCTGGCCGGGGCGCAGGGTAGGCCCGGGACGGCGACGTCTGTTGGCTTGTTGTTGGTACCTCTGTGAGGAACGCATAAGATTAAGACGGGTCTTCCTCCACATAAGCCGACAGCGTCTGACGAACTTCAAGGCTGAAGGCACTCTGACTTCTGCCTCCTGGTCCGGGAACAATGGAGGAGCATAGCCAAACTGGACACTGTAAGGGACATACCAGTGGAGGAGGAGCGCAAGGTGTTGTGCGCGGTATTCGGCCCAAACAATAAAGGATGACCATGTGGACGGGTTGTCACGAGTCATACATCGGAGGGTGGTTTCCAGCTCTTGATTCATCCTCTCTGTTTGGCCGTTGGACTCCGGATGGTACCCTGAAGATAGACTGGCAGAAGCCCCCATGAGTTGGCAGAAGGCCTTCCAAAACCTTGAGGCGAACTGGGGACCTCTGTCAGAAACCATATCTTGAGGAATGCCGAAGACTCGAACACATGATTAATTACCAACTCAGCCGTTTCCTTGGCAGAAGGTAACTTAGTCAGAGGGACGAACCTGGCCGCCTTTGAAAACCTGTCGATTATGACTAGGATAGTAGTATTGCCATGGGATGGAGGAAGTCCAGTAATAAAGTCCAATGAGATATGGGACCAGGGTCTGTGGGGAACAGGTAAAGGGTGAAGGAGTCCTTGAGGGCGGAGGTGAGAAGATTTGCCCTGGCAGCACACGGGACAGGCATTGACGAAAGTGGCAACGTCTTCTCTTATGGTAGGCCACCAGAACTTACGCTGGGATGAACTCCAAGGTGCGACCTACGCCCGGATGACAGGTGAGGCGAGAGGAGTGCCCCCACAGAAGGACCTGAGTCCTCACTGCCTTGGGGACAAACAACCGATTGGCAGGACCTCCTTTCGGGTCCGGTTCGCTAGCTTGAGCACGTCTCACGGTATCCTCAACTTGCCACGAGATCGGAGCCACAATCTTAGCAGCAGGAAGGACAGGCATGTCCGTGTCATCTCGAATGGCAGGAGCGTAGACTCGGGACAGGGCATCCGGTTTGAGATTCTTCGACCCGGGCCGATAGGTGAGGATAAACTGGAATCGATTGAAGAAAAGAGACCATCTAGCTTGTCTAGAGTTCAACCGCTTCGCCTGCTGGATATACTCCAGATTTTTGTGGTCCGTAAGCACTTGAAACGGGTGAGAAGCCCCCTCGAGCCAGTGTCTCCATTCCTTCAATGCCATCTTAACCGCTAGAGTTCACGATCCCCCACATCGTAGTTCCTCTCAGTCGGGGTAAGCCGGTGTGAGAAGAAAGCGCACGGATGAAGCTTCTTGTCTTCACCCTCTGAGACAGGACAGCTCCAACACCAACCTCTGATGCGTCTACCTCCACCACAAATGGTTCATCCGTAGTCGGTAGTATCAGGATGGGAGCAGAGAGAACGCGCTGCTTGAGTCCTTGGAAGGCCGTCTCAGCTTCTCTTCCCCACAAAAACCTTGCATTGCCACCCTTGGTTAAAGCTGAGAGAGGGGCTGCCACTCTGAAGTTCTTGATGAACTTGCGGTAAAAGTTTGTGAAGCCCAGGAAACGCTGAACTTCCTTAACGGATTTGGGGTGGGCCAATCCGCTACCGCCCCTACCTTCCTGGGGTCCATTTGGACTCGACCGGGTTCCACTACAAATCCCAGGAATTGTACTGGATGAATGGAATTCACATTTTTCCGGCTTAACGTACAGATGGCTGTCCAGGAGGCGTTTGAGTACTTGTCTGACATGCTTAGTGTGTTCTTGAAGGGAGCTCGAAAAGATGAGGATGTCATCCAAGTAAACGAACACAAATATGTTAAGCATATCCCTAAGCACATCGTTTATGAGCGCTGGAACACCGCTGGGGCGTTGGTCAGGCCGAAGGGCATCACCAAGTATTCATAGTGACCAGTAGGCGTGTTGAAAGCGGTCTTCCACTCGTCACCAGGTCTGATCCGCACAAGATGGTATGCCCGCAGGTCAAGCTTAGTGAAAACAACTGCTTCCTGGAGCAGCTCAAGGCTGTGGCCATAAGGGGTAGCGGGTAACGGTTACGGACGGTTATGGCATTGAGTCCCCGGTAGTCGATGCAAGGACGTAATCCACCGTCTTTCTTGGCCACAAAGAAAAAACCCCTGCTCCCGCCGGGGAGGTGGATGGACGCATGAGGCCTGCTTCCAGAGCGTCCTGATGTAGGTATCCATAGCAGCTCGTCCGGGTGGAGATAGGGAAAAGATCCGACCCCTGGGGGGCAAGTGCCCGGAAACAGGTCGATGGGGCAATCGTAAGGTCTATGGGGTGGTAGCATGGTGGCCCTCTGTTTGCTAAACACCAGTTTGAGGTCATGGTAACACTCGGGAACTCGGGTCAGGTCGATGGATTCTAAAGACTCGGAGTAGAACTCGGGAATTCTGGAAAATACAAGTAGCTTGGCACGTAGGACCCCACTGCTTGATAGTGCCCACAGACCAGTCGATGTGAGGGTTATGGCTGTGAAGCCAGGGGTATCCAAGGACGAGAGGGAACTCGGAACAGGAGATCAAATGAAAGTTCATCAATTCCTGGTGTTGTGAAACTGAAAGTCGCAAGGAGGTAGTGACATGAGTGACAAGTCCAGATCCCAAAGGGCTTCCATCCAATGTAGTGACCCTCATGGGTTCACTTAGAGGTTCAGAGGGAACGCCATTCTCCTTCGCCCAGACACCATCCATGAAGTTACCTGCGGCTCCAGAGTCTACCAAGGCTTGAAGGTGAAGCTTGTGGTTGTCCCAGGAGAGGGTGACTGGAATGAGCAGACGGGAGTTGGACGGATGGGAGGAGGTTATGTTTCCCGTTACAGTTCCCCCCGGTCTGTACGGGACAGAGCGTTTCCCTGGAGCCCGGGACACGTGGAACGGAAATGGCCCGGTTTGCCGCAATATAGACAGCGTCGCTCCTCATCCGGCGGTCTCTCTCAGCCTGGGAGATGCGTCCAATCTGCATGGGTTCCGGGCGGAGCCAGCGAGGATAAAGGTGGGGACTCGGAGCTGGGACTGATAGGGGCTAGAGGTCTACGGTTGAGTTCTCTCTCTCTCAGACGCTGGTCAATGCGTGAGGCCAACTTGATCAGGGACTCGAGATTGTCCGGTGGTTCCCGAGTGGCCAGTTCATCTTGGATAGTGTCGGAAAGGCCTTTCAGAAAGCACACCGTGAGCGCCTCGTTGTTCCAGCCACTTGCTGCTGCCACCGTGCGGAACTGGATGGCATAGTCCGTCACGCTGCGCCAACCTTGGTGGAGAGTCAGGAGCTGTTTGGCTGAGTCAGAACCACTGCTTGGGCCTTGAAACACTCGTTTGAATTCCTCAGCAAAGGCAGAGTAGCTGGCACAGCAGGAACTATGGGCATCCCACACAGCAGTAGCCCAAGCCAGGGCTTTTTCCGACAGCAGGGTGATGATATAAGCGATCTTAGACCGGTCGGTGGGAAACGACGAGGGTTGTAGCTCAAAGGAGAGAGAACATTGGGTGAGAAACCCTTTACAAGCACTTGGATCACCTGAACCGTTGGGGAGGTGGAAGACGAGGTTCAGCCAGGGGGTTAACTGCCATGGGTACGTGAATCTGAGGTACTGGGACGGAACTGTTGCCGGGGTAAGACGATCAGATATTTGCTTAATGGAAGTCAGCATCTCCGGCAGAAGATGAGAATGTCTAGCCATTAAGGCCTCTTGCTGAACCAGGGCGGCTTCGTGGCGTTGGACAGTCTCCTGGTGGTGGGACAGCATGGCAAAAAGGTCCTGGGAACTGGCTGCCTCTGGGTTCATTTTTGGCTCTGTGTTTCTGTCAGACCCGGTTACAACCTGGGTCTCCGGAGTGAGAAACAGTCACTTAACCAACTGAGCCACGAATAGTCAGCAGAACCCAGAAGATGAGGCAGACACAGCAGTACTTAAGACGGTGTATTTAATAAAGTAAAAAGGAGAAGTCCTTCAATACAAAAATGGCAAATCCAAAAGGTGGTAGGAATAGCACAAAAAGCCTCAAGAGATACTCAAAAACAAAAACAGAATTCCACAAGAGCATCCAATCGAATCGACAAGAATACACAGAACACTAGGCTGGGGTGCTAACATACAAACACAGAGCACAGAACTGAGGGAAACTAAGGGTTTAAATACAATTAGATAAAACGAGGCACAGGTGCAAATAATAATGGGGAACAAGGGAAAAACATAAGGTCAAA